>NW_026855839.1:0-30677 GCF_026571515.1 Ruditapes philippinarum
GGAAAATATTAGAGGGATAAGCAACTACCGACTGGATAAACTGTCTTATGTTGGAGTCCAATTGAACAGCCGACCTTCGATATAGTTTTTAAAAAATCTTTCGCCATTTGCCTCATACTTTTCTTATTAACATTTATCACACACCCGTGCCGATTTTGCGACTCCGTAAATATGGTATTGCACGGCCGTGCATAAATTTTGACGTGACGTCATTAGCGTTATACAAACATAGTGTAAAGACGCGCTAAATGTTAGCGTTATTCTATAGACGCGTCAATGAAAAATGACTCTTATTTCACTTTAAACGGTCTTTATTTTGGGTATGTAATAAATAGAATATTATATTCGTGTAAGTTCATTACTGAATTTATTGCACTCGTTGAATAAAATAATATTATGCTCGCCAGAGGCTCGCATAATATAATTTTATTCAACTCGTGCAATAAATTCAGTATTGAACTTACGCTCATTCAATATCCTCTATTAATTACACGGGCATACACGTTCACAACTATCAAAAAGACAAATTAGTGACTGTTTGGTGGGAAAGATAACGTAGCGCTAATGTCCAGTTGCTTGTCCAATTATATTTTGTCCAAGATCCAATGAAAACGGATGTTACATATGTACTGTATTATAAGAGTTTTTATCATTTTATACATGTATAAATTTATTTATCAATTTAATATTAAAATGATTCAACAAGAATTATTAGACAAAAACTAATTTATCATTGGCATTATTGTTAAATCTTACAAAGCATATACTAATAGTCTTATAATTACATGTATTGAAATTTTGTAATGTAGTTTGATTTTCCTCTTAATTTTTCTCCTTAATTTCTGCACAAAAGATTGCAGTGGTGACAGTAAGGAACTTTGAAAGGATTCTTCCTAAAGTAAATATTACAAACTTTGTAAATGTTGTGGTTAGCTTTTTGTGATATTTTATTTTTCAAATTTGTATAAATGTACATATATTAGATGCATATTAATTGTATTATTAGTTTTAACGATTTTGACATGTTACACGCGTGTAGTGTCCCGGGTTTTGCATTTACAACTACATTTGTATTTATATAGCGCACATAACTTGTCAAAATCTTTATTACTTAGTACATTCGGTATATAACGCTTCAAAATCTCCTTTTTTAGGTCTTTGCATTAATAAAGGAAACACATATCATCATTTATTATGCTTAGATGTGTTTATCAGTAGTAGGTTGGTCTGTATACATTAAAGGCCCATTTAGCTCCAAAGAGCTTATTTCTCAAAAACTTTTCATTTTTTTAGCCGTCACTTTTTGCCATTAATAGGTTTACTATATTTTGCTTTTGTTTAATTACATTGATTAATATTTTGTATGGAAGTCAACAAAACTATAGTGTTTACATTTTGCTACCTTACAAGACATAACTGTACATTCAACTTTAGTTTCTTATGTTCTTAACGTCTAACATAAACTAAAACGCTACTCTAAATCAATTTTTAAATATTATTGAACACATGTTTGACCTGTCTAAAGAATAAAAAAATACAATTTCTATCTCTGCAGCATTATGTGCCTTTAGGATACAAATTTGTACATAAAACCATTGTTTTCCAAATCCATGTTCTAGTCAGTTTTGATGGGTTTTTTAAAGGCCCATAAGCCTTTAGAATGCTATCATTTTTATTTACAAAAACTTTATTTTTAGGCATCTTTTAACAGTTTCGAACAAACATACTCATTTGCTATTTAAGAATTATCTTTTGTATCCATAATATGTTGGCAATTGGTATAATGATAGTGAATAAGCCACACATTTTTTTGTTTGTTTAAAAAATGCGGCAGTTGTATAAATGAATAATAAAAACGTCACAATTGACCAATGAAAAGCACTGTTACAGACTGATGTATATTTATATTTGTTTATATATATTTTCATATTTTGATCATTTATATTTGACTATATCGTATATTGTTAGTTTTTTGTTTACTCGTGTCCTTAAATTTAAGAGAGTACCAATCCTTATGTTTCTACAGTATGTTTGACAAAAGAAGGTTGTAATGTATATTTTAAATACAAAATGTGTACATAATTATATTTGATTTTTTATAGTTATGTTCTAGTCGGATTTGACATTTCTTGTTCAAGTTGATTCATATGTATATAGCTATACATGTATGTATTACCGGTTATATTTTTAAATTACTGGATATTTCATCTTATTTGTAAAGTATGATTTTATTAATTGTTCTATTAATTATTAGCATTCAGGAAAAAAAAACAGAAGAAAAAAGTATATATGTTCGTTTACTATGTATATGTTATAAAAAGTATCAATATTACATAGAAAAAAAACATTGAGAAGGATAAGACGTTAAAACGTTACTATGACGTCATTTCTTTTCTTTATCTAGGTGTATGTTTGGATTATCTCACAGATTGATATTCCAGCTTTTTGGGTTTTATTTATTTATGTTTTTTCTTAGGAATGTAAAGGATAGAGTTCAAAGGTTAATAGTTTTAGTATTCATTTTAAAGCTTAACGCTTAATGTTAAGATATTGTGTGTGTTGACTACCCTCCAGTAAGCTAAAAAGCATTTGAACGATCTTGGACCATTATGAACCCTTGTAATTTGTTTCAGAAATTGTTGTATATATGTATATAGTTTTCTTGATACGAATTAATATGATTTACAAAGATTGTTTTTTTGTATTAAGAATTTAAAGAAATACAAAGACATTGTAAAGAATGTGTATACGTGAATCAGCGTCTTCCTTCGTTAGGCTTGCCAGTAGTCAATTATTTTGTCCGAACAATAAATCAAAAAAGTATAAAGAGTATCATGTTCAATATTTATGTATATAGTTCATAAGGTGGACGTGCTTTCCCTGAAAACTATAACTCTCTTATGAGATTTTGTCCGAACAATAAATCAAAAAGTATAGAGAGTATCATGTTCAATATTTATGTATAAAGCTCATAAGGTGGACGTGCTTTCCCTGAAAACTATAACTCCCTTATGAGATTTTGTCCGAACAATAAATCAAAAAGTATAGAGAGTATCATGTTCAATATTTATGTATATAGTTCATAAGGTGGACGTGCTTTCCCTGAAAACTATAACTCTCTTATGAGATTTTGTCCGAACAATAAATCAAAAAGTATAGAGAGTATCATGTTCAATATTTATGTATATAGTTCATAAGGTGGACGTGCTTTCCCTAAAAACTATAACTCCCTTATGAGATTTTGCGCATTATTACTAATTTTTGCCGGAGCTTTACTCCGAATGTTTTGTCTGTATGACACATGTATGAGGTTTCAACTATGTAGATAAACAATGAGTGCACTCCTGAAGAACAATAACTCTTGTTTGCATACTTTTTGAGTCTCATAGTATATTCCATTTTCTTAACATAATAGTTCGAGGTATAACTGGGAAAGTTAAATTTTATAGATGAATATACCTCGTTTGGTTAAAGATCAGTGCTATATAGTCATTGGGGCGTCCGTGGCCGAGTGGTTAAGGTCGCTGACTTCAAACCACTTCCCCCTCACCGCTGTGGGTTCGAATCCCGACAGGGACTTTGGATTCTTTCATGTGAGGAAGCTAGCTAGCTTACGGAACGTCGGTGGTTCTAATCAGGTGCCCGTTCGTGCCTGAAATAATGCACGGAAGGGCACCTGAGGTCTTCCTCCATCAGTAAAGCTGGATCGTCGCGATATGACCTATACTGTGTCGATGTGACGTAAATCGCAAAACAAACAAACAAAAAACTATAGTCATTACTTGCTCATGAATTAGTTTGTAGTTATTGCCTTTCATATTTTTTAATATTTTATTTTGTTCGGGGCAAAACGTTTTTTATCCCCCGCCGAAAAATTTCGGCGGAGGATATAGAAATAGTCTCCGTCCGTCCGTCTATCCGTCCGTCCTTCCGTCCGACATTTTTGTCCGGAGCATATCTCTAAAAGTATTTAAGTTATCAACTTGAAACTTCATAGGTGGATAGACCTCATTGAGGAGGAGTGCAGTGCACAAGAATAATAACTCTACCTTGCATGATTTTTTAGTTATTGCCCTTTGTTATTTTTCAAAATTGATTTTTGTCTAGAGCATAACTCCAAAAGCCTATGAGATATTAACATGAAACTTCATAGGTGCATAGATCTCACTCAGGAGGTGTGCAGTGCACAAGAATGATAACTCTATCTTTCATAATTTGTGAGCTATTGCCCTTTGTTATTTTTCATACCTAATTTTTCACCTGAGTGGAGCATAACTCAAAAAGTGTTTGAGATATCAACAGGAAATGTCATAGGTGGATAGATCTTATTGAGGAGGAATGTTGTGCGCAAGAATGATAACTCTTACCTATACAATTTTTGAGTTATTGCCCTTTGTTTTTTTCATGCTATTTTGTCCAGAGCTTATCTGAAAAAGTATTTGAGGTATCAACTTGAAACTTCATAGGTGGATGGATCTCATTGAGGAGGAGTGCAGTGCTTAAGAATGATAACTCTACCCTGCATTATTTTTGAGTTATTGCCCTTTGTTATTTTTCAAAATTAATTTTTGTCCAGAGCATTACTCAAAAAGCCTTTGAGATATCAAAATGAAACTTCATAGGTGCATAGATCTCACTCAGGAGGTGTGCACTGCACAAGAATGATAACTCTACCTTTTATAATTGTTGTGTTAATGCCCTTTGTTCTTTTTCATACTTAATTTTTCAATTCAATTTTTTTTCTCAAAAAGTATTTGAGGTATCAACTTTAAACTTCATAGGTGGATAGATTTTACTGAAGAGGGATGCAGCACACAAGAATGATAACCTACCCTGCATTATTTTTCAGTAATTGCCCTTTGTTATTTTCAGCCATCAGTATTCACATAGGTTTCAAATCTGTAATCACTATAGCCATCAGTTTTCATAACCAAAAGACCTCTCTTAAAATGGAATTATTCCGCTCTACTACATATACATTCTTCCAATGAGCAAACACATTCGGCGGGGGATGGCCATGTTGACATGGCTCTTGTTAAAAATAGCATCTCTGAAGTTCATAACTTCTCAGCTAAATGTCATATATATAATGCAGTTATTATGAACAAAATTGTCTTAAAATTTATTTCAAATGATTTGAAATTTGTTTTACTTAAAATAAAAATGTTTTGTTGTACAAATTGAAACAAAGAGTTGAGTAATGTGCAGCTTATAACAATAATAAGTTTTGGTGTTTTTTGACTAACCATAGGTCGATGTGATATATGAGTATGAAATCTAATTAAAACCTCTTTGTAAAACAGCATGTAGGGGTATTTGCACCCGGACAAGGTGGGTCAAGTTTGTAATTATGAAGCTGATGATAGATTTATTATAATCATAATAAATATTGTTGTTTTTGATCGGTAAATTGAAGATTTTTTTGTTCTAAAATTGATAATATAATACTGAGCTGCTATCCAGTGTGAAATTAACAACATATACACATATATACATAATATGTATTTTATTGTACACATTTTAAATGACATTATGTTCATTTTTTTCCGATGCCAAAATATGTTTATACGGACTTTTTATTAAACTATTCACTGTTAAAATTGTGAATGACTAATAATTGATGATGATGAAAAAGGCTCGTATCAAATATACACGCTTACAAATTTAAAAGACTTCCCACTTGTTTAAAAGATTCAACGTTAACGATACGTTCCAAACGATATTTATGGAAAAGTCCGTGGGTCAGATTGATTAATTATTATTTTAACACAGATATAACGTTAAGTTAATTTACGTGAACATTGACCATTTACACTTAAATGAACATAATGTCATTTTAATATTGAAAATACATGAATTTAAGATGTGATCATTCAGAATTACAATTTTAAAAAGGAAATAAATATGATATAACTATAATCTTTACACATTACTGTATAAAGAGAGATAACTCTTCTTATTATATATACCTATAAATTTTCTCCTTAAAATACATGCAAATCTTGAAGTGCAAATACGCTTCAACGAATAGAAAATTCCGTATTATGTTATTGACAAAAACTTTACCATATATATAGAAGTGCCGGACTATTTTTGACGTTTGTTCCGATCTTAGCTTTGTATAACGTTGCATTTGAAAACGGGAACCAAAATTTTTTAAGGCGTTGTCGGTTTCGTATGAATTACGTATTCATCGGTTAATTATGAATTTATTTCTTTACAACTACATTTCTTTTTCTGAATAAAACGGAAAGGTATATAATAAAAGGAAAATAACGATCGATGTAGTAGCTTTCTGAGGCTATGTATTTTTCTACTCGCAACGTTGGAAAATTGATATCTCGCGAGACCGAACGTTCGGCCTCCGGTCTCGCGAGATATCAATTTTCCACCGCTGCTCGTACCAAATAACAAAGCCTCAGAAAGCTACTACAACATAATATTCCGTATGTATTTGCTATTGTAGTTATAAAAATGATAGTGTTAGTACTGCTAAACAAAGATGTTTTGATTGTTCATAGCATATTATGAAATTTTGATATTGTGTTGAAATTTTATGTTATAATTTTATATAATATCATAGTTGATGTATGAAATAATAAAATGAAATTGTAAAGCAGCATTGATTTTGTTTTAGTTACTATATAGGTAAATTGGTTACGAGGTAAGATACCTTTAGCGTTTGCAGCTGCATCCAATCTTGCGGAGTCTGAGTTCTCATGGAGATGTAATCATAATGTGGTACCAGTACTGGCTAGTCCAGGAAATTGAGTGCTTAGATTGAATTCTTAAGTGTTTGCACGATTGACGTTATTTGTGCTTTAATACGGAAAAAGGTGTTGTACAGATGCAAAATAGTGAACAAGAAATGTAAAAATGGCTAAATTATGAAGGCTCAATAAATGAACCAGGGAAACAAGAAAAGAAGCATATCATGTGACCTAGAAATATGATCTAAATAGATAATCCTGGCCGCATAATAATAGTACCCTTTGATGAAGAAAGAAGGGAGAAGGCCAAGTCAATAACATCTCAAACAATGCTTCCTTCAAATAGGACCAACACTGACCGTATTATAGAAGTACCAAATATAAGACGTAGAAAACCTGGCCACATTATAGTAGTACCTAGACAAAAACAGACCGTATTATAGAAGTACCAATATATAAGACGTGGAAAACCTAGCCACATTATAACAGTACCAAAACAAAAACTGACCGTATTTTAGAAGTACCAATATTTAAGACGTGGAAAACCTAGCAACATTATAATAGTACCTAGACAAAAACTGACCGTATTATAGAAGTACCAATATATAAGACGTATAAAACCTGGCCGCATTATAATAGTACCTAGACAAAAACTGACCGTATTATAGAAGTACCAATATATAAGACGTAGAAAACCTGGCCACATTATAATAGTACCTAGACAAAAACTGACCGTATTATAGAAGTACCAATATATAAGACGTTTAAAACCTTGCCGCATTATAATAGAACCAATACAAAAACTGACCGTATTATAGAAGTACTAATATATAAGACGTATAAAATCTGGCCGCATTATAATAGTACCTAGACAAAATCTGACCGTATTATAGAAATGAGTAGTCGTCGTACGCCTAACACGTGCGTCAGTTTTCCCGCGCTTCAAGAAAGCTAAATTTGTACATGTACATGTATATAAAATTGTACTCGTTGTGCTTTTTTAAATACTTAGCCTATTCATATAATAAAACAATTCTCATTGAATATGATGTGATATTGACCGAGGCGATATCATTCTCAATGACTTACTAGTCAATAATTGTATAATGCTGTATGCATTTGGATCAACAAGTATATATAAACATAGGTCATAATTTAATTAAAAAAAGAATGTCCGTGAATGATCCTGTCTTGCTTATCAAACATTCGCCATCGTCCCATGGTGTGTTTATGAAACAGACGATATATAAGTCTGAGTGATACCGCAATAATTATATCAGAGAACCCATAATATCATCCAACACGTGGTATCATAAACCCCGTCGCAACAAAGAACCAGTTGCATCATCAAACAAATTATATCATACAAACCTTGGTATAAAGGAACCCGTTGTATCACAGAACCCGATATATCATACACCGGCATTACCATTGTTATCATAGAACCCATGTTATCATAGAACCCATGTTATCATATAACCCTTGTTATCATAGAACTCATTGTATTTTAAAATCCAATACATCATTGAACCCGTTATTTGTTGATATAATAGAACCCGTGGTATTTCAGAACAGAGGTATCAAAGAATCCGGGGTTTAATTGAACCAATTTCATCATAGAACGCTTGATATCATTACAACTATAGTGGAAAATCAGTACTAGTTGCCTTCAAGTTCGTAAGGAACTGATAATTTATGTACATGCAAGAGCAGAGGTACAATGCGAATGACCGTAGAAAGGTATTCATGATGTGACCTGCACCGTTCGGAAATCAAGCTTGATTCAAAGCGCTCAATCTGTTTAGCTAACCGGACGGCACTTTAACATTTTTTCATCTACTTTATAGGAAGATATATCTAAGTTTCGTTATTAATGAACACTTAAATTGTTTCATGTTATACTGTAAGCCACCACGTTTACAAGCTGACTTTTAAGGGTTTTTATCTAGTGTGAAAACTAATAATCAGAAACACCATGAACGTTTAAATAATCTCTTCTATATTAATGAAGATAACAAATTCAAGATTATATCATCAAATATAATAATGAGTTATGTAAGAACTTATATTTTATCTACTAAGACGAGCGGTTGTAACAGCAAAGGGGACCACCAGTTGCATAGTGTTGATGTTAAAAAGCTTGACTACGGGGTTGCTATGTAAACAATACTCGGCGGGACTAATTCGGTTTATTGTAAATAAACGGGACTAAAATACTTAAAGGATTGTTGTTTTCTTAAGGGATAGCATGTTTTGTTTGTAACTTATTGAATAAATTGATTAATAAGATGTTTCTTTGAAAGTATTCCCAAGTGCCTTAGTTACTATGGAAGTTATTGAAAGCTTGCAACTGGTGCCATTTTCGGTTACAGCCGCCCTTATATAGCTGTCGGATGTTGGCAAACATAGCATCAGCCAATCAGAACTTGCAAACATAAAAATGCGTAAAAAGGTTCTACCATGTTTTCAAATAAATAAACATCATTCACACGACTTACACACCTATAATACATGTTAAACATAGCAAGACGTTCCTAAATAATGACTGATAATCATTAATTTATCAATATATCAAAAATTCTCTTGACATATGGAAATAATAGTTGCCAAAATTTGCCAACTTTCTTACGCACAAGTGCCTTAAATAGTTCCTTAGAATCAATCACTCTCAAATACAATATAGCAATCATCTATTGTAGTAGGCTATTTCATATGTAATGCAAAAATATACGTTAACAATCAATTACTTGTTCAACTTGTAAAACAAACTTAAGTATTAGCATATATATCAAGATGACAACAATATTCTCGCACCGTAGTAGAACAAGTCAATATGGCCGCCAAATTAAATTGCAAAATGTTGTACACACAGTTATGGATTTAAACAGATACAACATAATTAATAATGTTCTAAGCTGTATTGTTTAAGTGGAAAATGACATAATATAACTAATAATGGAAATAATATGGATTAAAATTCTGCAATAAGGTGAGCATTACTTGTACAATTCATGTTCGGACAAAGCATGTGATTCGGATAACACATATTACAATACTTATATACAGAACCAAAAAAGAAACTTTCGCAAAGTATGCGCCAGTTGTTCAAGGGTACCACTAAGATGTACACACTTATATACATGTAGTAGCTTGTAAAACTCGTTTTGTTTGCAAAATCGGTCAGCTAATCCCCGTATGTTTATTCAACGTAAAAATCGAGTTTCAAAAGGATTGAAAAACTGTACTAACCAGACCTGGGGATGATTACATTGATCAGAAATTGATTTAATTACAATTACTTTCTGATTTTATTGTAATTGATTACTATTGATTACTCAGACTTACCTCTGTAATCAATTGAATAACAATTACTCTAAGAGAGTAATTGATTGATAATTGATTACATTCAATGTAAAGTAGAATCCCTACTAATGACCATACCTGAATTAAGACCACCCCCTTAATAAGACTATTTTTTACAAGGTTCTTTGTGTCAATTGTTACATGAACAACTGCTTATCCACTTTTAAGACTACCTAATTCAGTCCAAATTCTTTGCTTTATTCTTAATTTGACTCAACTATTGAGACCACTGATATTAAAATCAACACCTATCTAGATCTTAAATTTGTCGTTATGATCTGCTTGAATGCTTTGCATGACACTTAATTTCACAAGGTGTGAAAAACTGTTATTATTGGGTTATTGTATGAAATAAGGTGAGAAGGTAAATTTTAGAGTGGTTTAATGTTGCTTCTAGCAAATTTATTTTTTGTGAAGAATTAATTTTTATTCGATAGGTGATTTATGTACATCATATAATAATTGATATTGAAATCTGACCAAAGAGAATTTTAAGTTAATTTTTTTTTCAGAAATATCATTTTATGTTTTCCTCCCATCAGATATCAAAACATACTTTTATAGTGTCTTTTATATTGTGCTTGTAGCTTAAGATACATACGTTGTTGTTTTTTTTTTCAAACAAAATGACTAAAACATTGAATTAAAATAGTTTCCTGTTAAATCTGAAAGTAATCAATGTCAATCAAATTGTAATCATGATTACTGACAGAATTTTAGCTGTAATTGATTAATTACAATTACATTAATCAATTTTGGGCTAGGTAATCAATTACATGATGATTACAGTGTAATCATGTAATCAATTAAAAAATCAATGATTACAATTAATGATTACCCCAGGTCTGGTACTAACATATCTACATTCAAACTTGGAGAAAGTTTCTTTTTTGTTTCAGTATATATACATCAGGGTCTTTCAAATATAAGCCTATGTGAAAGACCCTTTTAACATGTATGAGTTAAGCTCAAGATGAAAGATCAAAGAAAATATGATGATATACAGAAATTTTCAAATTAAATATTTCATCTCTTGTCTTTTTCAAATAAAGTGTCCCGACTATATATCCTAAAATTCAGAACTTCTATGATGAAGTTGAAGAGGATTTTACTTATATATGTTCAAGCTTTAACGTGCGCTATTATACTTTATTTGTTTTTATATTATATGATAAAAATTTAATAAAACATTTAACTATGTGTAAATCCATTGTTACTGACATCAAGAAATAATGTTGACAAAGGCGTCAATACATTGTTTTTTTTCCTTTGCATAATCTACAACGTTACTTACGCAGTAGCCAATTTAAGTAGGAGAAGATAATTCATTTAACATGGTCACATGTTACGACAGTGATCAAGAAAAAAAATCCCGGTATCCGGTATGTCCGGTTGGTATATGAATTTTCGTCATTAAGTAGGTCTCTATCATTTAAATTGATAAATTGGTCAAATAATTAGTTATTTTTATAATTTTAAGTGCCACAAACCACTACAAATATCAAAACAAAAGTGTTTCATCTTTGTTTGATACGATCCTGGATTCCGTGCATTCCGGACCGCATATCGTGATACTGTCCTGTACAATCACGTGGTACTAGAAGAAAAACCGGAAGTGTAATAAAAGAAGGTATTTCCCGTTGGTAGAAAAGCAAAAATGTTTTCAGAGCAAAATTGGTAGAAATGCAAAATTATTTTCAGAGCAAAAATGTTAAAATATTTTGAAGTGTCGTTTCAATTTCTTTCAGACATAGAGATAATTTGAAATATTTGTATAACTGAAGTTTTCCTGTTATCTTCTTGAGGTCAGTAGCTTTAAAATAATGTGACAATATAAAACAAAACCTGACAATATATCGCATTATTTTTTACCGTAATATCGCAGCATTTCGTTTTCTTTGTATAACCATTATTGTAATGTCGCGTCATCGTTTTCGAATTGTCGTATTACCAGTATCGTTCTGTCGCGTTTTCGTTGCCGAATTGTCTAATTAATAATATCGTACTTTTGCGTTATCGTTGTCAATATATCGTATTACCAGTATCGTCTTGTCGCGTTTTCGTTGCCGAATTGTCGCATTACCAGTATCGTTCAGTCGCGTTTTCGTTGCCGAAGTGTCGCATTACCAGTATCGTTCTGTCGCGTTTTCGTTGCCGAATTGTCGTATTACCAGTATCGTTCTGTCGCGTTTTCGTTGCCGAATCGTCGTATTACCAGTATCGTTCTGTCGCGTTTTCGTTGTCAATTTGTCGTATTACCAGTATCGTCCTGTCGCGTTTTCGTTGTTATATTGACGTTTTACCAGTATCATATTGTCGCTTCGTTGTCAAATTGTCAAGTGACCAGTATGGTACTGACGCGTTCTCGTTTTCGAATTTATGTTTTACAATTATCGTACTCAGTTGCGTTCTCGTTTTTGAATTGATGTTTTACAATAATCGTACTGTTGCGTTTTTGTTGTCGAGTTGTTTCAATTACGAGTATCGTACGATCTGGTGAAATCAATCTTCCTCAAATGAAAACTCTTCTAATTCTTCTATGATTGCTTGTAGTATCTCACTTTACATTTTCAATACACTCCGGTTCGTTGCTTATTAACATACAAGAACTGTTGTTTTTGGAAGTGTTATTTCAAACAATTTGTTTAATACAATTGCGGATAATAAAAAACTAGTTTACCTCGTAAACAACCACCAAATAAAGTTATCAAACTTATTGTACAAGCATATCTGTTAAGGAGAGACTTATTGTATAATAGATCATGATCAAGTATTCATAATTTTGTGTCATATCGTAAACTTGAACTATCCGTATATGGATATCATGTATTGATATGAATTTACTATAATTATGTTAATAACATGTTTAAAACTATAACACATGCTCAGATTATGATCTTTGGTTCAGGTGACTTATGGGCGAAGTGTTCATCTTTGTGTATTTTTGTGTATGTATATTCGTGTAACATATGCCAATATAATAAAGAATTTCCTTCCTTCCTTCCTTCCTTCTTTTCTTACTTACTTACGTACTTAATGAATACACATTTTTTGAACACAAACCACGACGTTTTGCTTGACAAATATTCTTAGACAGGTTAATATGGAAATGCATGTTAGAAAGCCGACAAAATCAGATACAAAATACTTCACCATGGAAAGGGTGGATTTTTCCTTAATAACGAACATAACATTTCAGAAGACATGTGATAAGCAAAGGGAAAAAACTAGTATAATCATAAACATTTTCGAATGACACAATTTGTCTCCCTTCTTTTGTGGCACACACATAAAGTAAAATGTTAATCATGAAGGTACTCCCTGATTAAACATGAGAATGCATATGGAAATAAATACGAGGAAGCTATCATGTAGAAAACGATGCAAACAATAACAATTTATTTCTTACAGACGAAAATAATTCATTTTGCAACATGCAGTCTCTGTGAAGATAACGTATATACCGGTGCGCGACTCCGTAAAACAAATATTTTGTCGTCACGTCATGTGCGTTATACAAATATATGCGTAATGTTTTTGACCGCTAAAGTAGCGTTACATTTATGAATGTGAATAATTCATTTTTTTTGTCAACAGAACTAGTTTTAGCAGTTACAATGCGCTTTTCTGGAGTATTTGTTGTCTTAAATACTGGTAAGTATAAAAATACGTAGATACAATGTACTAGAATTTTTTCAATTTTATCTGCATTGATGAACCTCCTGCAAACTTCTTTGTAAAACAGACTGTAAAATGACGATTTTTGAATAAGCATTTCAGCTTGCATTTATTGAAGTTATTGATTTAGATTTCGGACATTGAATCTGTATCATCCTTATTATAATTAACTGTATTCAGCTTTGTCAAATATAAAATGTTAAAGAACAAAACAAATGCAGTGGTGGGCTTTTTAATTCAAGAACAGTCAATCCGTTACTTTTTTTATTCAGGTACATAGAAAAAACCTCTATAACAAATGAATTAAAAAAGGAGATAGGATATAAAACAAAAAAGTAATTTACAATAGACAATAATATAAATTATATAATTCGAATTTTACAAACATTACGTTCCAACACTACAAAATAAATAGATAGATAAATAAATAAATAAATAAATAAATCAAAAATAAATAAATAAATAAATAAATAAATAAATAAATATAAGATAAATAAATGAATTAATTAATAAATAGGTATGTTATAGAAGTTGCATTGATTAATATGTACTTCAAAAATATTGATTTACATACAAATCTATCAATTAAGTATTTCTTATAACAAATAAAAGAAGCCACTATATACGAAGACAATTGAAAAAAAATCTAGCATGATAGAGTAGTGGTAATGATACTTGTTTTGCGTGCGGAGCGTCGTAAGCTCAAATCCCACGCTGGGTCATACTTTTCTTAGGCCTTTTTATTTTTATATTTTTTCTTTTAATTTATTTATTTTATTATAATTGTTACTTTTGATATAATTTATGTTCCATGTATTTTATTCACGAGAAATCAGTGATAAGTGACGATTCAATTCAACAATATATCTGTAGCAGGCGCTCGCGAGTTCGTCTCCGGTGTCAAGTGCAGTACGTCAAAAAGTGATGAATAAACGAATCGTGAGATTTTCACCAAGTGGCTTAATCCACTTCTTATCATCAATCTCTCACTACGCAGAGTCCTGGTGTTACACAACGCACTTTATCACACCATCTTCGACCATACATGCTCAGGGCTCCCGTGCTCACAATAAAATTGATGATTTTCCTTACAAGCTATTATGTCATGTGTGGCACTGGCGCTCAATCTCAATTGAATTGTGTAAACAAACATGAGATGTGCAATTTATATACATGACCCAACATAAAGTACCCGTAGATTGAAAAATATATAGATGGACCTGCTAGGATTTGAACCCACACTAGCGTGACTGAAAGACCAGCGTGCAACCACTACACCACAACGCCTCGGTCAATAAGTATTACTATACTATTTTATACAAACATGACTTAACATTTTTGAAGTACACTGATCCATGTTATATTTAGAGTAGTTACAGTTCCGAAATAAATAAACCTCACCAGTATAAAAATATAAGTGAAACACGATAACATTTTCATTAATCGGTGGTACCATTATGACATATTGGTTGTGCAAGGTCTTCAATTATTATATATTGCATTGTTATTGACATAGAGAAAATAAAAAAATGAATATAGTCACGTGAATTCGAGTAACGTTGTTGTTAAAGTGATCGGATTATGAAAATATCAGGTTGTGATAAAAAATCATGGAATGAAATTTACGGGGAACCAAAATCCAGTTTGTTGTAAAAACCATAAAAGCAAAAAATAAAAAAAAATAAAACAGAAAATGAAAACAAGAAACCGAAACAAAAAAGAAAAGAAAAAAATCCTTTTCCAGGATTCGAACCAGAGTCTCTATACTCATATATAGCGAACACTCTAACACTACGCTATTATGCGAAACGCATCAAAAATGAGTGATAGATAAGGCGATTAAAGATTTAGGCGATAAAAATTATTTTTTATATAATAATATGAATTATCAACAGCCCTATCTGTCAATATTGATGTGAACAGATAAAGAATGGCGCATTTAAGCTGTACTTTGAAAGCATCATAAAACTTGCCCTTCCAGTTCAAATCAATTTTATACAAAGCACAATAATATACTTGGGGTGGCCTCTACAAATACTTTAAACCTTATGATTTTTTTAATGAGAACATATTATTTTATACATTATCTACACATTGTTGTATTAAGGTACGATTTAAACTCATACTTATTTATATTTCGCTTAAATTTTACTTGATATACATGTGCCTGTATTATGTCAATGCTTTGCCGCGATACTGCATGTATTTAGTCAATTGCTGTGAAATGCGCTTTTTTATTTCTTGGTTACAGCAAGGTATATAGGTAACATTAACTTGGAAAATAGGATATGTAATTTGCCAGATATATTTTTAAGATATCGCATTACTATAACGCCGTCTATTGTGGTTATTTTTATATCGGATTAAGTCCATTCAATTGCACATAACTACTGACTATTCGGGAAAAAAACATGAAGCACAATATAAAAGTTTTTGACAAAAATACACGTGGCCATTTACAGTGTTCACAAATCAATATTTGCAACAGCATTCGACAGACACGATATAACTACTTCTTTGTCAAAATCATCTGCACCCAATTCAATAAACGTTGGTTAAATTAACCCTGGGTTAAACGCTAACCCTGGGTTAAATTTAACCAACTTTGGTTAACTAACCAATTTGGTTAGTCACTTGTATAAACCGAGATAACCTAAAGGTTAACTAACCAAAATGGTTAAAATTAACCGCTGGTTAAACTAACCAAAACTAATCCCGACATGCAATAAATTCTATATCCGGTTATGTTATTTTCGCGCAATATGTCAAAATTAACACATGGTTTACGCTTCCATTTTTATTACAATCGAAAATTTTGATAGTAGAGTTAAAATCGGTTCAAATTTTCAATTTCCAAGGTATAATGCTAAATATGCTTTAATAATGCTTTCATTCATCTGAGTTCAATCATAAATATATTTACTTTCATAGTTTACATTGTGTAAAGAAGAAGTATTTTAGAGACAAAGCAGTTTAATTCAATATAATAATAATAAAAGAAATGGACAAAAGTACATGTAATTGTAAAATCAAAATGTATTTCTGTTTGAGTACATATAGAATATAAATATTAATGTTAAGAAATGCCTTTTCCCCATTCAGTACTATATTGTGTCACATTAAATCATACCTAAAGCAGCTTCCTATCCAAAATATTTTCAATACTTTATAAGTGAGAACAAATATCCTGTTGTTCAGTTAATTTCTGAAGAATGTGTCAGTGTGGTTATAAAATATATGAGCCTAAATTTAGTTAATTTGAGAAAAGACCTTTATTGGGAAAACATTGAGGCTATTTTGGGACATTTTAAAAGTTGAAAGTTAAAAAGGTTGATAAAATAACTTTATAATATATGACTTGTGTGTTAATTCATAATCATGAAGCCTGTATAACTTTCTTTAAAAACTAAATAAAAACAGTTTGATTTTCATCAGAAGATGACATTGTTTCTATTCCCTGCTACTAGAAATAAACAAGCCCCTTTATCAACCATTGATGAGAAGACAAATTGCCTAAGTCATCATTTTGGAAATTTTGCTGTTAAAATTAGGAAAAAGCAAGTTTTTCAACAGGGAAATCTTCTTAAATTATTGAGAAAAAAAATTGTACTCTACCAAAAAAACAACAACACACTGTGACACCTATGTCTGTAACGATACCGGAATGAACTTAATCAATAACTAACTTTATTGCATTGGATATTCCAAATTTCAGTTTGATTAGGAATTTTTTTGAAGATTGGGAAATAATAAGCATGATTATATGATTTTTAGTATTTTCATTTTGGAATCTGCTTGATAGGGCTAAAATAATTATCAATGTATCTGGAAACTATTTAATACACATTAAAAAACTTTTTGACTAATTTTACACAAGATGAGCCAAAATATTTTATTAAGGACACCAGCTTAGCAAAATGTACATTGTCCTAGGATTTTAAGAAAAGTAAAATTCAAGTTTTTAGTAATATTTTTGTATGACAGTTGTGAACAACTGATGATTGATTTTTCAGTATCATTACCATATTTCACCATATTTCTACTGTATGACTAACGCAGTAAAGCTACAGTCTCACTTACTTCCCGGCAGAGCACCGGTAGATGTCCGGGGTGATCCAGGAACAACTGGGGTACATCCGTAACTCTGCCGGCAACGTCCTGGATGATCCGGGAACATTAGACCCCGGATAGAATAAAATATTTAATATCACTGGGGTGGTTCTGGAAGAATAGCTTTGCCGGCTTTATCCTTAGCTCTGCTCTGTAAGTGTGACCGCAACAATAATTTCACCCCGGATCTTTTTACCGGGATGGCCCTCGGCTCTGCCGGAATTAAGTGAGACTGCAGCTTAAGGACTTTTTGCATATTTTGGCCTCTTTTAGTATGGTGGCTGATATGTTACACTTTTGCATGTTGCGTTGTTGTTTATCGCCCTTTTTTCCTGGGCGCTACAAAACATGCCAGATTGTGGCACGTTGTCCCCATGTCTCTTGGCTTATAACGAGGGAATGGCTTCTTACTGTGTTATCGCATGGCATAATCGAGTCGTTGTCGCCAGCAACAAAGCAGATTGAAGCCTCAATAAGCTAATCTTTCCATCTGAGCCAAGCGACAATGTGTCATGGATGCCACACACTGCGGAAACAACCTGCCAATTGGCTTGTCGCTAGTGACATGACAACAAGATATCAAGGCCTGACGACAGAGCAATCTAGACTTTTTGGTTTAGGAATAATAATACTTAAAAAGCAGAACAGTGCATGAAATATGGAATGAACAAAATATATTCTTTTATAGCGAGCTCGACGAGCTGGCCCGAAGGGCCTGCTCGCAAAGCGAGCTTTACGGTAACGCGAGTACCTGCTAAGTGATGGTTTTGAAAACTTTCGTTCGAAGTACCGAATTGGACACATCGCAACCTTTCGAATTTTAAGATAACGATAAAAACTGAGGAATTCTGACTGAAAACGGATGTGTAGACTGGTCACCCGCGCACGTCTATGGGAACCATAATTGGACAGGAAACCAGAATAACGGTAGCTGTCGATAAATTATCGGAAAATTGAAGGCGCCATTTTGTTTGAAAAATCTGATAAATTAAAACAATTTTTTGTCGAATTTTGTTGTGAAAACAATCTAGAATGAAAGAAAATGGTCTAACTAAGCAAATGAATCCGAACACCAATATCTTTTATTCAGTTGTTAACGCTGTACAGACGTTTAAAGTATTGTTTACGTGACGTCACAATGTAGCGCCAAACAGCACGTGCAAAACAAACAAATCAAGTACGCTATTTTAATGTTGCAAACGTTTTCAGTTTTACATTTATTTCACTTTCAATAATCTTTATTTCGCTTGAAAAATTATAGAGTGAAATAAAATAAACAAAGTTTTATCAACGTTTTCAAAATTCGTTATTCATTTAACGACAGGGGCGGAGCCATATTTAACACAGTACGTGTAACGTCACACGCACTCGTCACTGCATTTGAAATAAAAATGAGCGATTATTTCATACTATTTCACGTTAAAAGTACATCGAGCTCGCTTTGAGGCTTTGCCTTTTTTCATATTATGACTTCGTTCCTTTGTTTTGCCAACTTTCATATCAGATAATGGTTTTATACACAAAACACAACAAAAACACAAAAAAATTCATGCAAACTGTTTAACTGACAGTGACACAAAAAGTTAAATGCATTATTTATAATACCTTCTTCATCATGATAAGTTCAGCAAGAGAATTTTCTAAGGTGATATATCCTGTCAGTCTGTAAATCTTTAATAATTCATGTTGTTATTGACAATTACACAAAAACGTACACATGTGTTGGTCGAAATAAAATGTACTGATCAATCACAAAGTATACAGCCTCATGTTTGTCTTTCCATGGATCTCCCGCTGCGTACTGGTCCAGAATGACTTCGTAATTTTATTTATAATTGTCCTTCAAGTTTATCCTCAGTATAAACCTAAGCATGATCTTCATTTAATCGGTTTAAAATGACATTTTGTATCATGACTTATCCGAATTATCGACACTGACAGCTGATTTTTAAAACTGTTTATTTCCGGCTCTGGAAAAGTTTGTTTCCGTTTCCCGTCACTACGCAACTTAAAGAAATATCGTTGCCATCATATACAACCGATAATAGTCTATTTCGAAGCAAAAATGAACAAAAGTTGAGACGAAGCGTACAAACGGCAGCCATTTTATTTCTGGTTAACATTTGGTTAAAATTTAACCCACCTCCTATACGTGGGTTAATTTAACCAGAAATTTACGCTGGTTAAATTTAACCAAAATTTTATACAATCGGTTAACCAAAGTTTAACCCAAAAGTTAACCTAACCATGGATTTAACCCAGTGGTTAAAGTTAACCAACGTTTATACAATTGGGTGCTGAAAGATCTATGCGGCCCTTTTTAATCTCTGGTAAAAATAAACCTGCACGGCGGTAAAATAAACCTTCAATGCAGAGCAATAACATGTTTCTTGAAACACAGGCAGAATAGAAAGCTTTTTTTGGGTCTATATGTAGATAGCTGGTATTTATAACAGGAATATCTTTACTTGATTAATGCTCTTATGTCGGAGGCAGAAAACTGTTTTTTGGTAAGCAAAGTCGATCACACGTTGTCTGAGGACAAACAAATATTCCCTCGATACAGTCATGTTCGGATGTTATCATATTTATTTTTTGTCAATCATTTAATATTGTTTTAGTTATTAATAAAAACATGTATACATCAATAATTATTCTTTATCAAAACAAGTCAGACATTGCCGTATTCATATCTTTAATACTAAACTTATGTTTAACAAAACCATTGAACTCTATAACCTATAGACTTTCAAGCAGATAACTTCATGAACGGGGATGTTCTGTTTTATGTACTATCTCGAAAAGATAAGTGTACCTTGGCCCTTAATTGTTTTCAAATGTTATAAAATAGACCGGTTTGCTACGGAAGCCCTGAGGAACATTATTATTTAAAAAATAGTACTTATGTACCTATTATTTCATACTTATTATTTTATTTACAGTTGATTACTATAACGCGCATGTTATTGGCAGGAAATCCTGTTTACATCAGACAATTACGGGAAGAGATAGAGAGAACATCATTTATAGAAGGTTTATATACGGGAACCTGGAAGAAATATTATTAACTTTCATTTTACTTATGATGTTTATCATAATTATCAATTATAATATATATACTTATTATTTATAACTTATTATTTATCACTATTTCTTATTTCAAAATCGTTTATCTCATTTTAAATCTATGTAGTTGTGTTAATTATTTAATGTATGCATAAATACGTTTAAACTAACCATATTTGTAACTAAGATATATTACTGAATAATGTATAACCGAGATAACGCTAATAAGTTAACTAACCAAAATGGTTAAAATTAACCGCTGGTTAAACTAACCAAAACTAATCCCGACATGCAATAAAATTCTATATCCGGTTATGTTATTTTCGCGCAATATGTCAAAATTACACATGGTTTACGCTTCCATTTTTATTACAATCGAAAATTTTGATAGTAGAGTTAAAATCGGTTCAAATTTTCAATTTCCAAGGTATAATGCTAAATATGCTTAAAAAATGCTTTCATTCATCTGAGTTCAATCATAAATATATTTACTTTCATAGTTTACATTGTGTAAAGAAGAAGTATTTTAGAGACAAAGCAGTTTAATTCAATATAATAATAATAAAAAAAATGGACAAAAGTACATGTAATTGTAAAATCAAAATGTATTTCTGTTTGAGTACATATAGAATATAAATATTAATGTTAGAAAATGCCTTTTCCCCATTCAGTACTATATTGTGTCACATTAAATCATACCTAAAGCAGCTTCCTATCCAAAATATTTTCAATACTTTATAAGTGAGAACAAATATCCTGTTGTTCAGTTAATTTCTGAAGAATGTGTCAGTGTGGTTATAAAATATATGAGCCTAAATTTAGTTAATTTGAGAAAAGACCTTTATTGGGAAAACATTGAGGCTATTTGGGACATTTTAAAAGTTGAAAGTTAAAAAGGTTGATAAAATAACTTCATAATATATGACTTGTGTGTTAATTCATAATCATGAAGCCTGTATAACTTTCTTTAAAAACTAAATAAAAACAGTTTGATTTTCATCAGAAGATGACATTGTTTCTATTCCCTGCTACTAGAAATAAACAAGCCCCCTTTATCAACCATTGATGAGAAGACAAATTGCCTAAGTCATCATTTTGGAAATTTTGCTGTTAAAATTAGGAAAAAGCAAGTTTTTCAACAGGGAAATCTTCTTAAATTATTGAGAAAAAAAAATTGTACTCTACCAAAAAAACAACAAACACACTGTGACACCTATGTCTGTAACGATACCGGAATGAACTTAATCAATAACTAACTTTATTGCATTGGATATTCCAAATTTCAGTTTGATTAGGAATTTTTTTGAAGATTGGGAAATAATAAGCATGATTATATGATTTTTAGTATTTTCATTTTGGAATCTGCTTGATAGGGCTAAAATAATTATCAATGTATCTGGAAACTATTTAATACACATTAAAAAACTTTTTGACTAATTTTACACAAGATGAGCCAAAATATTTTATTAAGGACACCAGCTTAGCAAAATGTACATTGTCCTAGGATTTTAAGAAAAGTAAAATTCAAGTTTTTAGTAATATTTTTGTATGACAGTTGTGAACAACTGAGGATCGATTTTTCAGTATCATTACTATATTTCACCATATTTCTACTGTATGACTAACGCAGTAAAGCTACAGTCTCACTTACTTCCCGGCAGAGCACCGGTAGATGTCCGGGGTGATCCAGGAACAACTGGGGTACATCCGTAACTCTGCCGGCAACGTCCTGGATGATCCGGGAACATTAGACCCCGGATAGAATAAAATATTTAATATCACTGGGGTGGTTCTGGAAGAATAGCTTTGCCGGCTTTATCCTTAGCTCTGCTCTGTAAGTGTGACCGCAACAATAATTTCACCCCGGATCTTTTTACCGGGATGGCCCTCGGCTCTGCCGGAATTAAGTGAGACTGCAGCTTAAGGACTTTTTGCATATTTTGGCCTCTTTTAGTATGGTGGCTGATATGTTACACTTTTGCATGTTGCGTTGTTGTTTATCGCCCTTTTTTCCTGGGCGCTACAAAACATGCCAGATTGTGGCACGTTGTCCCCATGTCTCTTGGCTTATAACGAGGGAATGGCTTCTTACTGTGTTATCGCATGGCATAATCGAGTCGTTGTCGCCAGCAACAAAGCAGATTGAAGCCTCAATAAGCTAATCTTTCCATCTGAGCCAAGCGACAATGTGTCATGATGCCACACACTGCGAAACAACCTGCCAATTGGCTTGTCGCTAGTGACATGACAACAAGATATCAAGGCCTGACGACAGAGCAATCTAGACTTTTTGGTTTAGGAATAATAATACTTAAAAAGCAGAACAGTGCATGAAATATGGAATGAACAAAATATATTCTTTTATAGCGAGCTCGACGAGCTGGCCCGAAGGGCCTGCTCGCAAAGCGAGCTTTACGGTAACGCGAGTACCTGCTAAGTGATGGTTTTGAAAACTTTCGTTCGAAGTACCGAATCGGACACATCGCAACCTTTCGAATTTAAAGATAACGATAAAAACTGAGGAATTCTAACTGAAAACGGATGTGTAGACTGGTCACCCGCGCACGTCTATGGGAACCATAATTGGACAGGAAACCAGAATAACGATAGCTGTCGATAAATTATCGGAAAATTGAAGGCGCCATTTTGTTTGAAAAATCTGATAAATTAAAACAATTTTTTGTCGAATTTTGTTGTGAAAACAATCTAGAATGAAAGAAAATGGTCTAACTAAGCAAATGAATCCGAACACCAATATCTTTTATTCAGTTGTTAACGCTGTACAGACGTTTAAAGTATTGTTTACGTGACGTCACAATGTAGCGCCAAACAGCACGTGCAAAAACAAAACAAATCAATTACGCTATTTTAATGTTGCAAACGTTTTCAGTTTTACATTTATTTCACTTTCAATAATCTTTATTTCGCTTGAAAAATTATAGAGTGAAATAAAATAAACAAAGTTTTATCAACGTTTTCAAAATTCGTTATTCATTTAACGACAGGGGCGGAGCCATATTTAACACAGTACGTGTAACGTCACACGCACTCGTCACTGCATTTGAAATAAAAATGAGCGATTATTTCATACTATTTCACGTTAAAAGTACATCGAGCTCGCTTTGAGGCTTTGCCTTTTTTCATATTATGACTTCGTTCCTTTGTTTTGCCAACTTTCATATCAGATAATGGTTTTATACACAAAAACACAACAAAAACACAAAAAAATTCATGCAAACTGTTTAACTGACAGTGACACAAAAAGTTAAATGCATTATTTATAATACCTTCTTCATCATGATAAGTTCAGCAAGAGAATTTTCTAAGGTGATATATCCTGTCAGTCTGTAAATCTTTAATAATTCATGTTTTATTTGACAATTACACAAAAAACGTACACATGTGTTGGTCGAAATAAAATGTACTGATCAATCACAAAGTATACAGCCTCATGTTTGTCTTTCCATGGATCTCCCGCTGCGTACTGGTCCAGAATGACTTCGTAATTTTATTTATAATTGTCCTTCAAGTTTATCCTCAGTATAAACCTAAGCATGATCTTCATTTAATCGGTTTAAAATGACATTTTGTATCATGACTTATCCGAATTATCGACACTGACAGCTGATTTTTAAAACTGTTTATTTCCGGCTCTGGAAAAGTTTGTTTCCGTTTCCCGTCGAGCGGAAGACGAAGCGTACAAACGGCAGCCATTTTATTTCTGGTTAACATTTGGTTAAAATCTAACCCACCTCCTATACGTGGGTTAATTTAACCAGAAATTTACGCTGGTTAAATTTAATCAAAATTTTATACAATCGGTTAACCAAAGTTTAACCCAAAAGTTAACCTAACCATGGATTTAACCCAGTGGTTAAAGTTAACCAACGTTTATACAATTGGGTGCTGAAAGATCTATGCGGCCCTTTTTAATCTCTGGTAAAAATAAACCTGCACGGCGGTAAAATAAACCTTCAATGCAGAGCAATAACATGTTTCTTGAAACACAGGCAGAATAGAAAGCTTTTTTTGGGTCTATATGTAGATAGCTGGTATTTATAACAGGAATATCTTTACTTGATTAATGCTCTTATGTCGGAGGCAGAAAACTGTTTTTTGGTAAGCAAAGTCGATCACACGTTGTCTGAGGACAAACAAATATTTCCTCGATACAGTCATGTTCGGATGTTATCATATTTTTTTTTTGTCAATCATTTAATATTGTTTTAGTTATTAATAAAAACATGTATACATCAATAATTATTCTTTATCAAAACAAGTCAGACATTGCCGTATTCATATCTTTAATACTAAACTTATGTTTAACAAAACCATTGAACTCTATAACCTATAGACTTTCAAGCAGATAACTTCATGAACGGGGATGTTCTGTTTTATGTACTATCTCGAAAAGATAAGTGTACCTTGGCCCTTAATTGTTTTCAAATGTTATAAAATAGACCGGTTTGCTACGGAAGCCCTGAGGGACATTTATTATTTAAAAAATATTACTTATTACCTATTATTTATAACTTATTACTTATTATTTACAGGTTATTACTATACGCGCCATGTTTGGCAGGGAAAACGCTGTTTACATCAAGACAATTAGCGGAAGAGATAGAGGAGAACATCATTTATAGAAGGTTGTATAATACGGGAACCCTGGAAGGAAGATTATTATTAATACTTATCATTTATTACTTAATATGTTTATCATAATTATCAATTATAATATATATTACTTATTATTTATAACTTATTATTTATCACTTATTTCTTATTTCAGTCGTTTATCTCATTTTAAATCTATGTATGTTGTAGTCTGATTATTTAATGTATGCAATAAATACGTTTAAACTAAATTATTATGTAACTAAGATATATTCGACTGAAATAATGTATAAGTGATAAATAATAAGTTATAAAAAATAAGTAATATATATTATAATTGATAATAATTTTAAACATATTAAGTAATAAATAATAAGTAATAAATAATAATTTTCCTTCCAGGGCTTCCGTATTATACGACCTTCTATAAATGATTTTCCAGTAATTGTCTTGATGTTAACATGTTTTTTCCTGCGAACCATGTCGTTGTTCAATACTAAATATAAGTAATAGTCTGTAAATAATTAGTGATAAGTTATAAAAATAGGTAATAAGTAATAATTTTTAAATAATAAATGTCCCCCAGGGCTTCCGTAGTTTGCAATTTAGTACAAAGATATTAATCATCAGTGGTGACGTGTTTGATAATCCATGATCAAACAGTGTAGCGGGGGTAAAGAATTGAAATGGTTCCAAATCATTTTGATAAACAACTTGTTTTCTGCACGTTGATCTTTATAACCAAATATAGTTTTTTAAGGAATATAGCATAACTCACCCACAAGTACGTGGGAAATGTATTGATTTGATAACTTTCTTTCATTAAATAATCATGTTTTGACGTTACTATAGAATAGTAGCCATAGATTGATTTTAAAAAATGTGATTGACACATACACAATATTCCTTTAAGTCATATGTCCAATTATTGTTTTTTTTTATAACGGAATATGTAATAGAAAGAGCATCGAAACACGAGGCTATCTGATTTGTAAAAGGGGAGGGGTCATAGCCCTCGATTATAAATCAAATTGTCGAGTGTTTTGAAGTTATTTCTCTTTTACATCGTAGGCAAAAATAAAAACACATTCCCTGTTGTCACAATTTGAAACCTCGGAAAAAAAGTAACCAAATAACGAGCACATGAATATGATATTTCTACAGCTATAGCTTCCTCTGCAATCACAATAAGTAAACCCGAGAAAATATGAGCCAATCAATCGGCATGCTCTAGGGTGCGCGTCACTTATACGAAAATTAAGAATAAGTTATAAAAAGCGGACAACAATTCCAGAATATCTTGTATGTACGAGGACATTTTTTGCTTACATTTAAATTTCTTTGATAGACTTTGTATAACAATTACTTTAGTATATCACAGAGACGAGATAAGTATGCCTGGATCTAGTCTTTTAAGTCATGATTTACAATGAACGTGTAGTTTTATACATTTAAAATACAATAAGGAAGTACACTCAATGTTATCAGTTTTCAAGTATTTGATACACCGACGTATCTACGCCTACAGTGTGTATGATTTGCTATTTGTTGAAATAGTTGAAAGTTCTTTATCAAACTTGTTAAATTTTTATAATATCGGTTGCCAATTTTTGTTCGCGAATAAAAATGTACATATTTTTAAGCATGCTAAATATTGAGATGCTAGTATGCCATTCTCTTAGCGTTAATAAGTCATATAAAAACGTTGAAGTATGTTCAATATTAACACTACAAGATAGCATTGGTGCAAGCCATCAAAGGGCGTCCAAGCAAGAAATACAGCAAGTGAAGATGAACTAGTAGACATCTTATGACCAGATATTCTTATAAACTTTTCAATGGTTAATTGGTTTTAACCCGAATTGTATATCATTTATGAATGGGCGGACGAAATACATTGTTCATCATCAACTTTGGTAGGCATGCTAGAGATTAGAATATTAAATATCAGTTATATCCAAAATATACAGGTCTATAATATCATACGAGAGGTGTCCCAGAATTACGTGGACTTTTCCTATATTTTTTTTTATTTTTTTAATGCATTTTTTAGCAAATTTGTACACAATACCTTTAACATATCCTTAATGAATATATCCATTATTTTTAAATTTCTAACATTGCTTCTCTATATTTTAAGTCGCTATACTAACGCAGTATGCGCAGGGCGGGGCAGTCCAATATTTTGTATTGATAAGTTGTCTTTACTTAAGTATATCTTGCGTATTTATAAGTAAAAAATTACGCGACGTCGTTAGCATATGCAGTGACGTCATATGAACGTTCGTTTGAAAAATGTCATAGCTGTTTCCGTTATTGTTTACCAGCGGTCAACAGACAACCGTTGCTCTTGGATATTTAACAAAAAATGACGTCCACGGATTTCGCGGAACATCGGAAGTTTTGTGTTAATCTTTTGAAGACGCCAACAGAGACGCAGCAAATGTTAGGGACTGCAAAAGTGAGGCATCCTGTTTGTCGATCACTCGTTTTCAAGTGGCATAAGCGTTTTCGAGACGGCCGGGAGGACATTGAAGACGACAAGGGCCGTGAGAGAAAGTCAACGTTGACTGCGGCGTCAATTAAGGAAGTCAAGGACGTCATAGATCGGGACAGACGTTACACTGTGCGGGACGTGTGCGACATCATTGGTTTGGGAAGAGGAACGGTCCACCGCATACTAACTACCAACCTGAACATGAAGAAACCACGGCTCCCCACGCCAGAACTACAAGAAAAACGCGTAGCGGCATCGCGCAACTTCCTGGCCCAATACCGAGTACTGAGTACTATTCAAAGGTAAGCAAAATTTTGTGTTTTAAAAATAATTTTTAAAAATTAAGCTAGTCACAATTTATTATTTTAAACGCAATTTATCCGCTTCAGCTTTTAAGAAAGTGAACTCAAACTGCTATAGTAAGCAGTGCGCATGATAGGTTATTTCCCTTGTTATAATAATTAACAACTAGCGACGCCACCGGAATGACGTCTTATCGTCGGAATGGACGGCCCCGCACCCGCTACCCCTTGTCTCATTACCCTGCCCACAGACACTGATCCAGTTGCCGGACAACTTTGAATTTTTTTGTACTTATGCAATAAAGTTGCATTTTGTTCATGTTAATTTTGTTTGTTTTTATTTTCAGTAGTTTTTGAGTTACAGCAAAAGTCCACGTAATTCTGGGACACCCCTCGTATGATGTGATATTCACCGGCAAATGTCATATTGACCTCGGCTATATTTGGTCATTATGTTACTTACTGGTGAATTTAACATCATATTCAATGGCTCACTAGTCAATAACTGTATAATATTATTAAGGCCCGTTTTATCATATTTTATATAGTTTTATCGCAGGCTATCCTTTGAATATCTCATATCTTTAACATGAGTATGTACATTTATAATTGTAAGGTCAACGCAGTTCCAGACACATGATATTAAGGACTCAACACAAAGTTAATCAAGAAAATTTATAACATTCAATTTCTTTCCGATGGTCATCTCGCCTTAGACAGACTTAATTACAGTATGTGATAATATTTTTGATAAATGAATAAGCGTTAAATTAAGTAAGTACCAATAATACAGCACAATTCTCATAAGCCATGACAGCAAAGGGAGTCTGCTTGGTTGAGCCTGTTCGTGAAAGATAATGGACATCTCTAAGGCTACCCAGCGCCGTCCGAAGCGGTATTGAATTAGCAACGCTAAAAGCATAGGGATCAATGGTTTAGACAGATTGCACATGCTTCTAAAATTAATTGTAATTTTCACATAACGTTTAGAATTGGAAATTAAAGTAAATTATTTCTAAAACCAGTACTAATGATACACAGAAATTGCCAAAAATTGCCCCCACGTTTCTCCTAAATATGTAATTTGCGAATCCGAATCTTCGACGCAAATTCTTACACGAAATTCGTCAAAAGTTTTGCTCTTAACGATGGTGAATTCTCCGTCAAAAAGAAAACGCCGCGTTATGTAACTATAAAGTATGGACTTATCTTGACTAAGAATGAATTCAGATTGTTTTAATTCAATCTGTTCGCAAACATACATTTTTGTAATGATATGCTGGTTCTGCCAGTGAAACCGTAAACTATGGTAAATTGAATTATACTTTGGTTTAACAGGAATCTCAGTACTGTTCTTAAACACATTCATGTTGGTGCTATCAACAGTGTGATAAAAGGATGTAAAACATGCAAAGTTAGACGAATTTAGAACGATTGTCTTATTGTTTAGATTAAGTGACCATGATTCATGTACTTTCTTTTTAATATACTGCATAAGACTGTTAGGTACTACTTTTTCTAGTTGTGTTCCAATAACTATAATAAAGTTGTTTGAGGTGTGTTTGATATCCGTTTCTTTATAAAATATGTCAACAACCGACCATACCTGTCCCCAAGGAGTTTGCAAAGGTGGCAGAGCTGTTGTTTTCCCACCCAAAGAAACATTGAAAAAATCAGTCACATTTATTTCTGTGTTTGCAGTTAAATTGATGTAAATACAATAGTTTTGATTGTACCAAAATTTGTTTGGATAAACACATCTTCCATTCTTATTTCTGAGCTGTCCCGATGGACACAACACTTGCCGGCAGATGCGTCTCTGAAAGAAATGAAATTCTTTAAAAAGAAGACTATATACAATTCAGTTGAAATAGATTTTTTTAAATTATACATTTAACATAAATTTTGATTTAAAGAATCTAGCATTAGAATACGTTGAAAAAATTGATATATTATACTAAAAAATATGACAGGCTTTACGGCCGTTTGTCGTTGTGACCAATATTATGAAATCTAAGTCAAAGTATAATGACTATCAAATTGCAAAAATACAACTGACAAACTATTTTGAATAAACTAGACTTACACCATCAGAAGAGCATGCCTTTGCAAGGTATTCCTCTTTCTTATTGTTGTAATCATTCATTTCATCTAAAAATCTACTATCAATCAGGGCAGTGAATCCTTTTGATTTTACACCCTTTAAGCCACCATCAGATATTTTACGGCAAAACAAATATTTATTAAAGGGTTCTGCATTACAAATATGACAAAACACATTGACAAACATTTTATTTGTAGCATGATAGGGCGACACAAGTCCACTTGTGCATAATG
>NW_026855840.1:0-35188 GCF_026571515.1 Ruditapes philippinarum
AGTTGATATTTAAAACTAATATTAAAAAAACATCATAAACTAATACAGTTTTCAGATAATTGCTCCGTGCATTTGTAGTAATTGTTCGCTTAAACGATTTAAGAGTCATTGTTTTACATATCTATTTATATATACACAGCTTGTTTTATAATGTAAATAACAGTTTGATAAAAAATTCATGTAAGCTTTGAAAATAATCTTTAAACCACTTTTGAAAATAAAATAAAATTTATGAAATTTACAGTACCTGCTCTCTCCGCCATTTTGTTTCACAATGTTAGTTTTTGGAGACCAGCTGAACTCTTTTAAGTGTTTGTAAAATATCGAATGTCTTTTTTTAGAACAAGGAAGATAAATAACCGGTTTATTGGATATGAGGGCAAGCAAACTCAAACATACAAACATGTTTATTTTACATTAATCGGTCGTACTATAAATGATTATGATATAATGGGTTGTACAATTTATTCAATTATTTGTTTTGCATTTTTATTGCAATATAAAATAATGAGAGTGGGCATAGACACGCCGAGTACCGTAGAGGTTGGAAAGTTCAGATAATGAAAAGTACTTGTTATGAAAATGGTTTTTCGGGTTCAAATCTGCAATTGTGAATCTTTATATATTTTTGTGTGTATGGTTTTTACTTTCAGAAAACATTGGTGAAAGCGAAAGAAGTCTAAGTGCATATCTGTAAATTTTTCAGGAGAGACAAAAAACTGTCCTGTTTTTTTCAGGTTATATATATAATTATCATTTGTGTACTCTGAAATGAAAATCAGTTATATTGTACATTTAAAAAAATTACTTGAAAAAAAAATGAAAGAAAAAGATTATATTTGTAAAAATGTACTTAGACTTTTTTCGTACTCAATATTTGTCAAAATATCACAAATTTGGTAAATGCGAAAAAAGTCTAAGTGACGGAAAACAGGAAATAAACACCCTATTTAGACAGAAATGCTCAATACAGAATAAGTTTAATCATTACTTACTATTCTGAATATAGAATTGGAAAGAAAATAATATAAATTAAAAAAAAAATTCACTTGGACCTTTTTCGCAGTAAATGGTCATTTAAAACTTGCCTGATAAACAAGTGACATTCGACCATATTAACCAGATACTTTCATCCTAAAGGAAAATAATATTAAAGTTTATAAGATTCTAAGACTAATTTAGGTTTCTACATATTTATTATTGCATTCAGTTTCTAAAATAATGGATTTTTTGTGTAATTGTGATCATAAACAGAAGTTTTAGTTGATTACCATAAGATAATCACTAAAACAGATACTAGAAGGAATTATGTTCTTCAATTCTAATGTAAAACCAAATAACAATCACTGTCCAACTCTACAGTCACTGCCACTGCTACAGTATCAACAGCTAACAATTGCACAAGTCCAACTCTACAATCACTGTCACTGCTACAGTATCAACATGCAACAATTCCACAAGTTCAACTCTACAGTCACTGTCACTGCTACAGTATCAACAGCTAACAATTGCACAAATTCAACTCTACAATCACTGTCACTGATACAGTATCAACAACTAACAATTGCACAAGTCCAACTCTACAATCACTGTCACTGATACAGTATCAACATGCAACAATTCAACAAGTTCAACTCTACAGTCACTGCCACTGCTACAGTATCAACAGCTAACAATTGCACAAATTCAACTCTACAATCACTGTCACTGATACAGTATCAACAGCTAACACTTGCACAAGTCCAACTCTACGATCACTGTCACTGATACAGTATCAACAGCTAACAATTCCACAAGTCAAACTCTACAATCACTGTTACTGCTACAGTATCAACATGCAACAATTCCACAAGTTCAACTCTACAATCACTGTCACTGCTACAGTATCAAGATGCAACAATTCCACAAGTTCAACTCTACAATCACTGTCACTGCTATAGTATCAACATGCAACAATTCCACAAGTTCAACTCTACAATCATTGTCACTGCTTCAGTATCAACATGCAACTATTCCACAAGTCCAACACTACAATCACTGTCACTGCTACAGTATTAACAGCTAACAATTGCACAAATTCAACTCTACAATCACTGTCACTGATACATTAACAACAGCTAACAATTCCACAAAATATGATAAACAAGATCAACAAGGAAAGGCGGCGTTCAATGAATGCAACTGCTATAGTCCAACTCAACAATCACTGTCACTGATACAGTATCAACAGCTAACAATTCCACAAGTCCAACTCTACAATCACTGTCACTGCTACAGTATCAACATGCAACAATTCCACAAGTTCAACTCTACAATCACTGTCACTGCTACAGTATCAAGATGCAAACAATTCCACAAGTTCAACTCTACAATCACTGTCACTGCTATAGTATCAACATGCAACAATTCCACAAGTTCAACTCAACAATCACTGTCACTGCTACATTATCAACAGCTAACAATTCCACAAGTCCAACTCTACAGTCACTGCCACTGCTACAGTATCAACAGCTAACAATTGCACAAATTCAACTCTACAATCACTGTCACTGATACAGTATCAACAGCTAACAATTCCACAAGTCCAACTCTACAATCACTGTCACTGATACAGTATCAACAGCTAACAATTCCACAAGTCCAACTCTACAATCACTGTCACTGCTACAGTATCAACATGCAACAATTCCACAAGTTCAACTCTACAATCACTGTCACTGCTACAGTATCAAGATGCAACAATTCCACAAGTTCAACTCTACAATCACTGTCACTGCTATAGTATCAACATGCAACAATTCCACAAGTACAACTCTACAATCACTGTCACTGCTACATTATCAACATGCAACAATGCGACACGTCCAACTCTACAATCACTGCCACTGCTACAGTATCGACAGCTAACAATTCCACAAGCCCAACTCTACAATCACTGCCACTGCTATAGTATCAACATGCAAACATTCCACAAGTCCAACTCTACAATCGATGTCACTGCAACAATTCCAGCTAAAAATTCCACAATTCTAACTGAAAGAAATCACTGTAGCAGTATCAACAGCTAAAAATTCTTCAAGTCTAACTCTACAATAACTGTTATTGCTAAAGTATCAACAGCTAACATAAGTATAACACTACTATTATTATCACTTCTAGGGGATCCCATAGTAAATTGGTTAAGATGGCCAGCTTCAAAACACTTCAACCTCACAACTGTGGGTTTAAATTTCATAAGGAACTTTATATTCTTTCATTTGAGAAAGTATACAACTAGGATGGTGGTTCTACTTAGGTGTCCCAAATGTGCCTGAAATAGTGCATGATGGTCTTTCTTTACCATTTTACGCTGGAAAGTTGCCATGTAACCTTTACAGTGTCCAGGTGACAAAACAAACAATCCAAACTATCAATGCTGAAGTATTCACAGCTAACATTTCCACTAGTCTCTCAATACTATCAATATAACTGCTAAAGTATCAACAGCAAACTACATGAAATGTACTTCTTTGATTACACTTTTAATACTTACATTTGTATCACTATCACTGCTTTAGTACTACAACCACTAAATTATCAATAATTACCACTATATCACTATTGCTGCTACAGTTTCTTCAGCTAATAGTCAGCCTCATAGCTTCCTTTACTTAGCTACAGTATCTCCAGTTTACTATGATATCACATAGTAGTAGTATTAACTGAAGATTCTGTAGCAATGATAGTGAAAGTGACTACTAAGACCACTATTTTACCCATTCCTGAAATTTCATCTAGCATGGGGGGGTGCCAGATGAGTCACATGCTACACAATGGCATTCTAAGGATGATATGACTTTGCCGAATGGAATGAAGTTGTAATTTCATACGCAGTTATAAGAAATTAGTTACGGGTGTAATGACATTAATTTCCGTGGAAAGTTGTTTTTATTAAGATAAAGTATTTAAAATATGATTGAATATGGTAGATTATGCAAGAAAAAATAACTGACACATGTTTTCGGTTGAAGGATCAGAATACCTGTGCTTCTGGAACACACCCATTGGGCGGGTCCCGTAGGGGCGAATATTCCAATCTGAACAGCAAAAATATGACAGATATTATAATTCTGTAACTGTAACAGCTATCACTTCATCACAAACGTTACCATTACTACAACAGCTACTTTCACAATGACTGCTACAGTGATTTACAGTTACCTCTAGTTACACTAAATTCATACAACACCAATCACTGCAATTGTTATAACAGCTTTAAGATACAGCACAAGTACAAAATATAAGTGGCAGACTTACAGCTGTTACGAACTATTTTCAACTCTGTTGATGAGGATGATGCTTAATGACAGTGATAAAATAAAATATGATAATCATCTGACAAAATGAACTATAGAATGTGATATGTAGCTTTAATTGTGAGCTGTCAAGAAACAACACCCTGTATCACATGTTTGATAGGAAAATTAGGCAATCAAACTGTTATGCCAGTTTTGGAGGGGCCCATGGTTTACATTTGCTGTCTGAACAAGCATTTCCTGTGGCATTGTCATAAAAAAGCACTAAATTAGTATTTAAATTTTCTTTAACTGACCATCATTATAAGAGTTTGACAATTTGATATCAATAAGGTTGCTACATTATTATATAGTGCTTCATCTTCTTTATTTTCATGCAATACAATGAGTTTGTTACTACTTAACAGTTGCACAAAGGATATTACTTATACTTAATGACATTTTATTAATTTTATTGTTATGCATTGCTGTTACCTCATTTAATTTAACATTCAATATTAAAGGCAGCTACTCCCACTATTTTGATATAAATTAACATTGTAAGTCTATAGACAATTAGCTTTTGAGCTTTAATAGGTTTTAATGAGTTGTACATTCTTTGTAATTTTTAAATATACATTGTATGAAATAATCCATCCAATCTTTAAATATATAAAGATCTATTATATGCCATGACTAACATATTTTTAAATATTGAAAATTTAAACTATGTAGCATTATATAGATCTTATAATTACAAAATTATGTCAAAATAGGCGTGTGCCAAGTATATGGAACCTGTCAAAATCAGACAATAGTTCATGTGCTTCTTATGGCTGCACCATTGGCACAATATCACCTTTCTTGTGGCCCAACATTGTCACAACATCAAGGTTCCAACTTTTATTAAATATAATATCACTAAAATATAGGATCCTTTGTGCACAAATTTTTATGCCTGAAAAACCGGCCCTATTAATGTTGCAATATTACCAATATAATGTAATACAATATAGTTTATTTGCTTTAAAGGCACATTATGCCTCAGAAGCATCTTTAGAAAGGTAAAATGATAAAATAATGGTTTTAGAGAATTTTAGAAGATGTAACCTGAAGAAAGTAGCGATAAACATAAAATAATTTGTTATAAAGGTAGAAAAATATAAACAAAGTAGTATTTTGACTTCCATACAAAGTCATTGTAAACTGCATGTACCCTATAATTGTCCAAAATCAACAGATGAAAAAGATAGTTGGGCCAATGAGTAATGTTTGGATCCTATAAAAGTACATCAAAATTAAAAAGCTTTTTGAGAAATAAAAATAAAAGCATTTCTTAGGCAAAATGGGCCTTTAATGTTGATTACATAAAATAAGCCAACAATTTTTCTAATATAGAAATTTCAAAATCATTTTATCATTGGGCAGTTACTATATTTCTTCTTCTGAACGCAACAAAAAATGATTTGTTATTGTACAGCATACATAAAAAATGTGTAAGATGAACATTATGAAGTTGACTAGGGCTGATTTCCTTTTACAATTAGCTGATTGTAAAAAGCAAATCTGCAGTAATTCATAATATGTGCTTATAAAAATGTAAGGAAGTGCCTAAGAAGGCTAGGATGCTATAGTACGAGGGACGGTCAGAAAATATCGGGACTTTTCATGCTCCTGTCTTTCTGTGTGCAGCTATATACATGTACACACATTATATATTGGTGAAAACTACATTCATTCGCCAATAACCTGGTCAGTCTATTTTCAATGATAGCTGTGTATACACAGTATTTTGCCCTCTGATATATGATAGGTGTTTTGTCTATCATGGACTCTTTTGTTAGAGGAACAACCATGTTTCATGGGTCACGACCATGCTTCTCCATATGACACCAGTACTGGTTGGTTCCAGGAAGCGGACTCGAAAGTGATTAATATAAGTTGCAAGAACTTGTTTCGCAATCAACTTAAATAAATATGTTTAAAGAGGAACAACGCTCTGTAATAAAGTTTCTGGTTGCAGAAGGTGAAAAGCCCTGCCACATCTTTCAGAGGCTTAAAAAAAGATTTTCTGATAAATGTGTATTAAGTTCAACCTTCTTCAACCGGGTTTCTCAGTTTCGTGAAGGCAGAATAACTGTGACAGACCTAGGACTGGGTGGTCAGCTGAGACGGTGACCCTCACAATGGTTGTAAAGCTTTTGTCAACAAAAATCGTCGTCGAGTAACTTTGGAGGATGTAGGCAACAAGTTTAGCATTGGGTAAAGCATCGGCACACAAGATTTTATACAAACACCTAAGCATGAGCAAGATAAGTGCCAGGTGGGTGCCTAGACAGCTGTCCGCAAATCAAAAGGCAACCAAAGTAACCAATGCAAATGAACATTCAAGTTGTTTTAATCGTGAGATGATAAGTTTTTGAACCCCATTATCACTGGAGATGAGATGTGGGTTCATTATTCCAAACCTGAGACAAAAGCTCAGTCAAAGCAGTGGAAATGAGCTGGTTCCCCACCTACTAAAAAGTTTAAGCTGTCTCCTTCGGCTGGCAAAGTCATGCTTGTTGCCTTTTAGGATACACGAGGAATGATACTTACTTATTTCATGCCAAAAGGTCAAACTGTCACCGCCAAGTACTATTCTGAAGTAATTCTGAAAAACCTCAGAGAAAAGCTGAAGCAAATGCGTCCCACATTAGATCAGAAAAATGTCCTCCTTCTTCACGATAATGCCCCCTCCCATATCGCAGCAGCTACAGTGCAGGTTATCAACTCTTACAAATGGCAATTGTTGTCTCACCCTCCTTATAGCCCAGACCTCGCCCCCTGTGACTTTTATTTGTTTCCAGAACTGAAAAAATTGCTTGCTGGAAAGAAATATAAGACCAGGACGGCTTTGATATCTGCTGTTACACAGTACCTAAAGCATAGGTCTACGTCATGGTTCACAGCGGGAATACAAAAGCTCCCACGAAGATGGACGTAGGAGAATATTTTGAAAAAGAGTAGAAAGATTATTTTTTTAGATGTTGAATGGTTTTCGAGAAAGAGTCAAAAGTCCGGAAATTTTCTGACTTTCCCTCGTATGTGCATGCCTTACACTACTTCTGTGTTATTCTGGACTAATTGTGCCATGAGATAAATTACAGAATGCTTCTATTTGTTTATAAATGTTTATTTTGGGTACCATGCAATCTAAGTTCAGGATCATGAACTATTATAGTCATCATGCACTATAGTTATAAAAGTAAAATAATGATAATCATAATCATTGTCACTGATACATACTTTGCATTTTAAATACGATGTATTTTTTTAATTAACAATTTTTTCTAGTATGATTGTTTATTAGTCTCTCAATTTGTATTTTGTCAAAAACTCAAAATGTTCTAATTATTTAAATGTGTATATTAACGAACATCCTTCTGCTAACCCAAATCTGATCTTGCATTGCTGCTGTTTACTATGTTACTTGTATTAATTTATACCAATCTGCCCCTTATTAACGTTACACTAAGGATCGGACGGGCACTAACAGGTCACCTTGACGGGCACTAACAGGAGGTCACCTTCTCGCAACCCTTTAAACTGCCAATCATAATATTAAGCTTTCACAATTTTGACAGTGAAGCAGTTTCTTATTTTAATCACTTGAAAACCAGTAAAGAGTAGGTAATTTTGATTATTTCTAGAACAGACAAGGCGTTGTCTATATAGCCGGCAGGTAAACAGGCAAAACAATTTTGCATAGTTATTTCCATTTATTTGTTTCAAATTACTTCATTTTTTTTTTCGCACAAAAATGAACAATTTGTTTTTTCGCACAAAAATGAACATTTTTTTTTACTTCCATTTAAAGCAAATAGACTGTATAAACAGAGATACTTTGTCTAATGCCTATCTGTAAATGACGTTTTGATTGCATGGCTTAAAATAAGCTTTTTCGGGAAATACGAATCAAAATGAAGGTGAAACAAATACGGTGGCAATGAGATCTACATGCAAAAGTTCATCTGATCTTTAACTATAGGTATATGCAGTTACAGTGAATTTGTTTGGAAGTCAAAATACTACTTTCTTTACATTTTTCTACTTTTATTAGCTTGACTATGCAATATGGTTGGAATAATAATAATTATATCAAATTTTTTGAGAGGACCACCTTATACATTTTAAAATACTGCTTAGACTGACTTTAGAATAACTTAAAATGTCACATTATGAAGGGTTATTCTCTTCCAAAAGTAATGAATATTGACTTTATAACATGAAATAACAATTATATCATTCGTGTTTTTAATATTTTGTCAATAGGCAAACATTTTTTCACTTAGACTTTTTTCGCATTCAGTTATTAGAGTATACACAGTTTCAGCACTGAATACGAAAAAAGTCTAAGTGAAAAAAATACATGAAAATACGCAAAAATAATATCATCTTATTATCAGTACTACTTTTATCAACAGTAATCATTATAAAACATACTTTAAAACTGAAAATGAAATACTGCTTATAATTTTTGTCACTTAGACCATCACATTTTTTCATAAAATAATTGCGAAAAAAGTCTAAGTGACTATGTTCACTTAGACCTTTTTCGCATTGACTGTTTATCATATTTCACTTAGTCTTTTTTCGTATTTTTTAAATATATATAAAAATTAATGTGTTGTGTTCAAGATTTTTTCACAGAAGATGTATATACAGATTTCAAACACATTTATATAAAAAAGTGATTTTCTGAAAAAATGTCACTTAGACCTCTTTCGCTTTCACCCCTCGATATTCTCTTTTATAAACCTATAATGTACTATGTATTTAATATTTTGATCTTATTTGAAACATGTGCAGTGCACAAGAACCGTTACTCTGCTTTGTCTAATTTTGATGCTTTTGCCCTTTTTACAATTTGAAATTTGTACGGGACTTAACTTTGAATCCATAAGAGGTATCAACAAGAAACTTCGTAGAAAGATAGATCTCTATGATTAAAAGTCAAGTGCGAAGAACAGTTACTCTGTTTTGCATAATTTTGGAATAATTGCACTTCGAACTTGTCATAAAACTTGTCATTCAGCAGCAGCTGCAGTAAATCATGCTTCGCAACCGATTAATGCAATGTACCACACCGTACAATCAAATGGGCAGACAACCGTTCAATAGTCGACAGCCGTACTAGTACATACATGTCGGTTTAAAAAACATTAATTGACAGACGGTCAATATTCATCTTATTTAACATATCCCAAAAGTGTACGAGTAATTCATTGTTATGGATTCATAGTCAACACCCACAGGAGCATGATGACAAATTTCCTAGCCCTGTGCAAGCTTTACTGAAAATTACTACATTATCCGATGAGAAGCGGCATTTTTTTTTAAACTTCACTAAACGTACATATTTCCATGATGATCATGTAAAATGTCCCTTTTCATCAGAAAGTGAGTATTTTTTATACAAACTTAATGTAAAGTAAAGTTATTGCTTTGAATATCGTACATTTTGACTTGAATTCTAAAATTACAAAATAAAACCAGTAAAAGTAGTGTCGGAAGCGAATAAATCCTTAGTGAATGATACAGCACCAATCCATAATTGAAACGATGCTGTGTCTCTTAAATCAATCTTAAAATATTAACAAATATATATCATAAGTATAAACAATATTATCATGAATTAATTATACGTTTTGTGGCACTAGATCAAGAGAAAGTGCTGATAAATCCAAAATTTCCGAATACATGCAGGCCTATTAATATTTGAATATACTTCACAGCACTTTCTTCTTTAATTCTCATACATTTTTTCTTTTACGCAAGAACTTGTTTGAGAATTGAAACTTTTTATAAAGCCATTTTCATAGGATATACCAACTTATAAAAACATTTCCCGTGATAACGAAACCATTTCGTTTTCAAATAACTATAGGATATGCCTTGTTATTTGGGTAGTAATGCAACTTGAAACCATTTCGTTTTCAAATAACTATAGGATATGCCCTGTTATTTGGGTAGTAATGTAACTTATACTTTACCCTTTAATTAGTATGAAGCAGACATTGTAGTAACGAAACATACTTTTAAAGATTGCTCCAAATAGTCAGGCAGCGGATATAATATTTGGGGAATGAACACACACCAGTCCCCCGGCTAGGAAACAACGTTGATTGTAAGGGATTTGCACACAAACTTTAAATCAACTTCCTGTAAGTTTCGTAAGTTCTGTCCTTTTGTTTGGTATATATTCAGGTTATATTGAGGTTAACAAGGGTAGTATGTAGATCTATCTCTTTAAATTACAATGTACTTGAACAAAATCCATATTGAAGAGAGTGGTCATTGACGTTGGAACATTACCATCTAGCGATTTATGTGAATGCAGAATGTGCATTTGGTTGTCATTGAAAATACATTTGATGATTCTGACGACACTTGTTTAAAAGTCTTTATTGTCAACGAAGTCTTTTATAATATTTCTGAAAAGTTTTTTTTTTAAATTTTTGTTGTCCTGTTAATGTTTCCAAAAGGTACCTGAATCATATTTTGCTTCAGTTGCTTTAAAGGAATTAGTGCAGTTATAGTGATTTAGTATTTTATTTGGAAGTAAAAATACTTATTTGTTTCCATCTTGCTACTTTTATGACAAATAATTTCACATTCCGCACTACTTTTTTCAGGTAATAGTATGGACACATTGTAATTAATTGCAATCTATTACGATAACACCTTTACGATAACCCCATGTCTTCTCATAACAAAACGGTTTATGAAGTAGAAGCCGAGGGTGCCCCTTAATATCAGACCGTTTTTAATTTCTTTAAGGAAATACAATGGTAGGATACTACGTCATCGCGCACCTGCTGAATGTTCCCAATCGGAACATTTTTAGTAAAAAATCCGTCGACTCAAGAATAAAATACGATTTTATTATAAGAAATAGTCAGAGTGTCAAAATTTAATGTAGCACACCAAAGAATAGCTACAGAGCTTGTGGTAAAGTTTATATATTTAGTTTCAGGTCGCGGAGAAGTCCGAGTGGGAAAATTCAGATCAAACACTTATCCCGTTTTCAGGCCTAAACCAGGCAATAAATTTGTGAAATGTTATTACAATTACCTCAAAGACTGTAGTCATTCTTTGGTGCGCTACAATTTATTTTGATACGCTACTTATTTCTTAAAATTAAAATAGTATTTTACATTCTGCTAAATTGCTTAGCCAGCACAACATTTTAGCAGAGGCTTTGAACACTTTATTTCAGAATGCTCTGCTAGATAACTCTGCCAACTCGGCATTCCAGCGGACATTTTTTTACCATTTTATTTAAGAATGCCACGCTAGATTACTATATCAGTTCGGCATTTCAGCGGGGAATTTTCATAATATATTAAAGACTACCCTGCCTGTTTGTTTAGTCAGCCAAGTATTCCAGCAGACCATTTAGGAATGCCCTGCTTTACTAACAAACCATCTGAGAAATCCAGCGGACCATTTTTACTCAATATTTAGGAATGCCTTGTTATATTGATAAGCCAGCTGAGTATTCCAGCAGAGCATTTTTACACTATATTTTGGAATGCCCCGCCAAATTGTTCTTCTAGTTAAGTATTCCAGCAGAGCTCAAGAATGTCCCGCGTGATTGTTTAGCTAACTGAGCATTTTAGCAGAACATTGATTACCCTATATAAATTGTGATGCAATTTTACTTAGCTCACTGTTCACTGCTGACTTCTCACATACTTATTCGGTCAGATGTTCTGTTTTTTTTTTTCGTTAGAGGCATCTCAATAATCAGTGCTTTTAATAATATGATTGCCTGTAAACGTAATAAATTAAATAAACGTTTAGTGTAGGAATTATAGGATAGATGGTTTTTATCAACAAGCAATTATCATAGTATTGCACGCAATCCATAAGTCCCCTATAAGGTAGAACCCAAGCAACATACAGAAGGTCCATTGGCCATTCAATTATGCCCTTGAGTGAATGAATGTATTGATACGAATGAACTTAAATCTTTTGAGTTCCTAGTTTCCGTATCATAGTAACTGTAGTGTGATAAGTTTTTCTGTTAAACCGGTAGGGGACTAATAGAGTCCTCACTAGATTATATAAATTAAATCATTTCATGATTTTTTTTTTTCAAATGCCAGAAATGCATTTAAGTTTATTTACGTGGTAGACTTTTACTTAAAAACGTTTCAAAAGTACTTTTACATTATGAGTACACACATTACCAATAAATTGTTAATTGAAATGTTAAATGTAATAATTGCAATACCCGGTACATGTTTTAATTGTTTTGTAATACAAGGTTAAAGATAATGTTCTATTAACAATACCTTGCTTTTTAAGATATATTTATTCTATGTTCTCGCTGAATAGATACTGGCATAACCACTTATTATGAACTATAATCCCAAACATTTAAATGAAAATTATTTCTACACTTTCAAACTAAGATGCAACTAGTATACACTATCGCACAAACTAAAAATCTAATTATTTTTTTAAAAAGCAGGTAGATTCCAGGAATCAAAGCAAACCAGCTGTGATTGAATGTTCTTTGTTGTTGTTTTTTTTTTTGGGGGGGGGATTTTAACGTCACAAAAAAAAATAAAAATAAAAAACTAACGATGGAGCGACACTTAGTGATTAGTGAACGAAGCTTCCAACAGCCATAATATGTATATCGGTAAGTCACCTAGCCCGGGAACAAACAAAAAATGTGTGCATCATTAACATTTTACCACATGAGCATATTGCGAAAAAATGTTATTTTCATTGAAAAGCCTCCTCTTACAAGATCAAACTGCTATGAATCTATAAAACATGCTTCAATACTGATCAAACTTGGCACAAATGTTAACTTTATCAGAGCCTTTGTAACACATGCTTAATCTTGAATTTGCTGTTACTATGTCAACGGAGGGCGTCTCAAAATTGCCAATATTTGTATTTTGCATTGTTTTATCCATCAAATTGATTTCAAAATGCTGCAATTTCTCAATGGATTGAGACAGAGTCAAAATCTTTTCAGCGTTTTTACACGTTACCCTTACATTGACCTGAGGCCATTTTAGCCCCTCTCAAGTCCAAAATATTATTGACGATATGGAGGCTATGGCCCCCTTCAAACCCCCAAACAAAATGAAGCACACCCCCTCTGACACTCCGTTGATGTACCTTTTGGGTAGGAGTCGGAGCCGATTAAGTGATCACTTTTTTATAACATGTCTTGAACAAACAACAGTGTTTGGGACATAAATAGGGTATTTGTTCAGTTTTGAGGCCTCAAAATAGATGGGGGTGAAAAACAGTAAAAATACGCCTATATGAGGTAAATGGGTAACCGTTACAATGAAATTAGGCAAAACATAGGATTTTAAATGAGAACGTTCATTTATTTAAAAAAGGGGGCGTTTGGGTGGAAAAAAGGGAATTAAAGGAAAATGGGTATAGGTGCAATGGAAAGGGGAGTGAACACGGTGGTCAAATTTTAATCCGGATGGTAATACTAACCGTTGATGAAATATTATGAATAGAGGTCACAACTTAAAAACAGCACAACATACATCAAAATAACTCAGAGGGACACAGCATTTGAACGGTCAGTTACTGTAGTAATAGCATTTGAAGGTATACTCAACCTTAATTTTAGCTCCAACTTATCAACTATGGAAACATCAAACAATATTCCTCATCATTATCATTTTACAAATGTGGTTAAACACAAGAAAAGAAATCTTTTTCCTGTTTATGTTTAACTGAACATATATGATATATAATGAAATTTATATTCTGTCTACTCTGTTCCGTCTTCTCTATGAAAGTTTATTACATTCCTTTATTACATTCCTACAAACAGGGCAGCTTTGGGATTCTTAACATATATTATGTATAGTGAATTAATTAAAAACTGTTTCTGTGATTGAAATACCAGAAGTGATTAGTGATTAAGAGATAAGAAGTTGCGTAGCCACTCCTGAGAATACTGTTTTTAAAGTTCACGAGATGAAATAAAATTGCATCATACAAAAAAACCAAACACATTTTCTTTATTATTTTTGCATAATAAAGACGTTTAAATGAAATTTCCTAAATATATATACTTTGATATTAAAATTTGTTTCCCCCACTGATAGCCTCTTTTTGTGACGATTTTCTCACAAATATGACGAGTGTTAACTTTAGATGAAAAATTAGTTCGATAATCAATGTTAAATGGCGATGATATTAATTGTTTTATTCAAAAGATATGAATTATTGCTTGTTTTAATAATAAAAAGAAACTATTCTAGTTGAAGAAACAGTCACACCATCCGGCCTTATTTCCATTACTTACAGCGAATTTATACTGGACCAGGCTTTGTGTAATTTAAGTGGCCGCCTTTTTAAAAAGTTATGTTTCACGGGGGGGGGAATAATTGTGTTTGATTCAGAGGAATATCATTTTAATTTGTTAGTCGTACATTTTTTTATAAGAAAGAAAACTTATTTCGGGACTGTTACTGACTAAAAATATTCGTTGACAGATTTGTAAACATTTAAAAAACGGCTAGGAGTTTGGTTAACATGGAATGATGAAAGGCTGTCTTACGAACGCTGTGTTGTACACTTTTACTTGGGCTGATATTGCTGTTATTGCTTTTCAACTTAAAAATTTGCAAAAGGCAGGTATTGCTCGGGGAATAACACATTTAACAAAATCAGTTTTTCAAAGGAAGTGTTGTTGCTTTTTTACAGACTGAACAAAAAAAACACACAACAAAACAACAAGTGGGCATTGATGGCCCTGAGTAGCTCACCAGAAATAACTGCTTTTCAGTGTTGGAATATTAATATATTGTCATATTAAACTTGAGCATAGAATATGATTAAACAAAAATTTGAAGAAATGCCATGACCTGGGGCATTTTAGCTTAAACTGGGCTTATCAAATTAATATGAGCAAACTTGATAAAAGACTACCTAAGAATGCTTCAAAGTTTGGTGATCATCTGTCAATTATTTCAGTAGGAAATGATGTTTGGAGGTTTTTTCTATTTTTAGCTTCAGTGGCCCCTAATCAAATTAATATGAGCAAACTTGATAAAAGAGTACCCAAGAATGCTACAGACAAAGTTTGGTGATCATCAATCAATTGGTTCTAAAGTAGGAGATGTTCATAGGTTTTTCTATTTTTTAGCTTAAGCGGCCTCTAAAAGGGACCAATCAAATTAATGTGAGCAAACTTGATGTAAGATAACCAAAGAATTCTTCAGACAAAGTTTGGTGATCATTCATCAATTAGTTCTGTAGAATATGTATTTAAAGGTATTTCTATCTTTAGCTTTTGCGGCCCCTAAAAGGGGCCAGTCAAAATAATATTAGCAAACTTGATAAAAAAACTACCTAACAATGCTACAGACACAGTTTGGTGATCATCCTACAATTAGTTCTCTAGAAAATGACATTTAACGGTATTTCTATTTTTACCTTTAGCGGCCCCTAAAAGGGGGCCAATCAAATTATTATGAGCAAACTTGATAAAACACCACCCAAGAATGCTACAGACAAAGTTTGGTGATCACCCATTAATTACTTCTGTAGGAGAAGATGTTTAAAGGTTTTTTTTCTATTTTCAGCCCTAGAGACCCATAAAAGGGGCCAATCAAAATAATATTACCAAACTTGATAAAAGACTACCTAAGAATGCTACAGACAAAGTTTGGTGATCATCCATCAATAAGTTCTGTAGAAATAGACGTTGAAAGGTTTTTGTGTCGCCTCTACGGAGTAGTGACGACAATTAAAAAAAAAGAACAAAAATATGCTTCAGCTATTATATTGCAAACAGTTCCGTTTAAGAAAATTATAACCGGACACCAAAAATAAACAGTTTTATGAAGTGAGAAGAAAAAGTAGCATTTTAGGCCGAATTGACCTCTAAGAAATATTAGAAGTTTTAAAAACCTGATAGCAATCTAAAATTGACATTAAAATGTGTTTCATAGTTATATTATATTGCTGCAGCAATACATGGAAGACATTTTTATATTTAGCGCCATTACTGATCAGGTTTGTCACTCAGTTGAATACAAACAAATGAAATATTAAAAAGCAATGATAATGTAAAGAAAATGATCATCTGATTTATATATACTAATGGAAATGTTCTTAGTATTCCAGCCTTTCTTCTAATTAGATGTTGATGAAAATAAAATTAGAATCAATGGGCATGCAATCAAACCTTTATAGATTTATCCTTATCCAATAAATGAGTATGCAAGGTGATAGATTTCACCATGTTCTGTACTGTTGCAGAATCTTTATAAACATATGATGACCGAAACAGTCACTGATGGGTTTTTTTATATGTCTCGTAATAGTAGGACAAGAGAAAGTGTAATTATAAGTGTAAAAGTAATTGTCATCTCAATGCACAGGTAGGCGTCGTTACAAGTACACTAGTATCCATAGCTGGAACTGTTGTTACTGGGATTTACGGTCAAACGCAAGACCACAACAAAGATCAGCAAAATAATTCCAACGACCACACTGGTTATCATTAGCCTCCTGGCTTTGTCAGACATTCTTCTTGCCCCGGCAGAGTCACCAGCTCTCGCCAAATTGTTTGCCTATAAATACCATATAAGAAAACAAATATTACTTAAACAGTTCTGTAAAGCTTGTAAAGCACTTTATAACATCTGGACGTTAAAAAGGAATAACGCTTATAACGTAAATAAATATACCTAGCTTACTTGAAGGGATCCTACTAACGATAGTCCTGAAAGTAGCTCACATATCTTATTTTATACATTTAGACCTAAAATGAAATCGTATAGAAGATCAAATGTAAGATCCGGACATGAAGTCACGGTCATATCAAATGCCGTAATAACTGACCTAATGCTTACCCTTTATAACTGAACATGAAAAGCTATATTACACTTAAAACATTTGTTATTAACGGCACTGAGAGATCTTAAAGTAAACTTTTTAATGACCTGTCAGGCAGAAAACATTCTATAACGCTATTTACATTAAACTTACCTCATTCGCGTAATAGATGGCGCAAATTCCAGTAGGCCAAAAACAACAGAGGCAAGCAAGAATAGATGAAATCATATAATCTGGGTGTCTCGGCTGGAAAAATATTCTGCCAGTTTGTGGCTGATTTACAACCTTTAAAAACAACATGAATTGGCATATTTATAACAGATATTTTAAAACAGAATATTGAATATTTTTTGTTATTGAACCAAGTAGTTAATTAGTATGAATATTCTAAAAGTTTTCATTAAAGTCAGGAACAAGAGCACAGCATGTGATATTAACCAGTCAGGGGTGTAACTTAAAGCAGTTATCATTTTTATAACTGAATTAAGTTACATATTTAAGATCTACAGGTTGCTTCCCTTTGTCTATCCCGATAATTGGTTATCCCTTTTAGATTGTTCTAAAAATAGGTTATAAGGGCACTAAATCACGCACGCTTCATTTTATTGATCTTATGTCGTGATAAGCTCCCTTTAATTTTGGAAATAATTATGAGCGGCTTATATTAAAAACTGAAGTTCAGAGAACAGGGCTAGGGTTCATAATACATGTAATAATATTTGATGTCACAGGCATATTAGGGGGCGGCAGGGCATGCCCCCTCAGAAAATTTTGAAATACTGCACTGCATTTCTTGAATTTTGAGCACTGGCTTTTGGTGTCTTTCACTGAGTGTTCAAGTAGTAATTTTTCACATTATTGTTATACAAATAAAAGAAAGAAGTTAGATAATAACTGTAAGTATTTTTGGATCATTAATTACCAAAATAATAACCAATAAATCCAAATTATCATAATTTTTTATCTAGCTTTGACTTACTTTTTAATATACCTTTTACGTTTATTCATTAAATCTATTTTTTTTCTTTAAATAAAAGATCGCTGAATTGAAGCAAGCGTTCGCTCCATTTTGATTTTTTGACAATCTGTGTCTTAAATGCAAACAAATTTAATGGTGATGTTGCACATCAAAGACGCCGAACAATCAACGGTTATGTACAAAATCAGCCTTGACAATTGCTCCCTATTTCAGTTGAATATTCAAAGCACTAATCATTTTTTTTCTTTTTTTCTGCTCGTTATTAAGAAAATCGCATAGTTTTGTCAAAAAGAAGACCATATATATACTAATTTTTTAATGCCATGTCTGAAAATCTGAAATATTTGTTTGTTGCGACAAAAAATGAAAGGTCTGGTCGAAGCAAAATAAATTGAATAACAATTAAAACTGAAATGATTGGTATACTTAAAATAAATTCATGACATCCATTTTGTAGGCATATATAATCCTACAAATTATTAAAAAATAAAGCAATGTTCGTATTGAATTTTAGAACAAACTTCTATTGTGATATTATATTCAATATATAGAATAAATTTTAGCCATTCACGTAAACGACAAAAATATAGAAAATAAGATATTCACTGGTTTTGTTGTTTTGACATTAACAAATAAATAATTTAGTCACCACATTAATTTCGGCTTCTAAAAACTTTCGTCCGATTATTGGATTTACAATAAGCCAAAATGCTGACTGCTGAATTTCATATCGCCCTTTTTATCGGTTATCGGTTTATCGGTTTTTATATATTTAATTGAAAGAAAGGGACACAATTTATATATCGATGGACAAGTTGTTATCTGCACTGCAACTTTATCTAAAAATATTTGTAAAAGTATAAACATAAAGATATCAATACCTGGAGACCTATTTAGGCCAGTTCCATAGCACATGGTTTAGATGACGGTATTACTATCAGAATATGTCCATATGAAAACGTTCCAGAAAAAAATGTTCTTTGGTATTGAACTATATAACGAGTATATGTACGAAAGTGTACCAATAACTTATTTGAGGTAAACATTTAATGTAGTTAAATAAAAATCATTTATTTAAAATGCGCTCACTGTATAATATAGTAGGAATTATTTCAGAGCAAGTACATTTAGCGTAATTAATATACATTTTATCTCTGAAAACTAAATAAAAAAATAAAATGCAGAAGAGAAAGCAAAATGGACATTAAATATCGATGTCTATATCAGTGTTGACAGATATTATTTAAAAAAAATATTTGTCAATATATCTTTTTTATGGATAAATTATCTTTAGAAAGTATTTATCAGTACTGGGACTAGGATGAATGTTGTTCAAGCATAATTGCAAAACAAAAACCTATTTTCATCTAAGATTGATCAATAAACACCTTTGATAATAATGATCGACTTGACTACTGTGTGGGCGCGTGGCGTAATTGACCCCCGCCAGTAGCTAATTAATTTACGACGTTCCGCCTACTGTAGATTATCGAATAATTGACCAGACGCTAGCTGTCTATCAAATCGATGCATCGATAAGCAGATAGCCAATCGGCGATTAGAATGGACACTACGCCGCCTGTCACTCAAACTGGCAGGGGTTACAGAGATAAGCCAATCAGAGATTGTTATCAGTTCCACGCTAAGATGTCTTCGAAAACCGCCATTTTCCGTAGACTGAGACAATGGTGCAGAAGTAATTTAGATTGAAATTTGTTTAATTTTCTGTCAATTTAAAGCTTCTTGTATCGATATATTAATTAAGTTACCAAATATACTGACATACTGACAGATCGAGTAAGTTTATTATACAAAAAGTATGGAAATAATAAGTACGTAGCATTTATCCTGGCTATAACACAATGCATTGGAAAAGGAAAAGATTTAAACAAATCCACTTTTTTTTTATTTCCATTCTGTCTATTCATAATCACATTACATATTATAAGTTCCCTGAATATCAAGAATGTACGACATTTTTTCCGTTTATAACATATAGCGTCAATAAAAACGCAGCCGTAGAAATGCGAATATAATGAGTAAATACAATAAAAATTTCGGTGAAATTATCTAACCTGAATATTTCTATTAAAGTTCAATAAATAAGTATTAAATATTCAAATAGATCTGCTTGATTTGAAACAAATACCAATAACATCGTGTCTGATGTATGTTAAGCATTATTTTAAAGAGAATCACGTGTGTTATGTCGTAAATCATAACAAATGTATGTTAACAATTATACATAATCACATATTAAAAATTAACAATGGCATGCAATTTTCTGAATAATTTTAACAATTCATGAACAAATTAATGTATCATCTAAACTGAATTTCGCACATAAAACCTGAAAACTGATTTATAATTTATTTGTGTCACTAATATAACTTTACTGTTTTTGTTTCGCATTTTAAATTTCAAAATAAAACGTTCATAACATAATCGTATACTTTCCTACATAAAGTCTCACTTTGAATTTGTAAGATGTAATGATAATTATAATGATGTTTTAAATTTTCATTGAAGTAAACAAGAAATAGCACGATCTTTAATAAAACGCTGCATACATCATTAATATGTGAATGCAGATATTGTTTTTTTAAACCTTTTTTGAAATACACTAGGGAGTACAGGAGTGACTTGCCATAACATGCCTGAATTTTTCTCTTCATGTCTGAAGTGTTGCATGCCAAAATGAAGTTGTATTTAAATAATAGTTTGCAAGTTTCTTTTATGATAACAAAATATGAAAAAGTCTACTGTTGTATTAAAACATATTCAAATCTTTCATTGGTGGTTCAAATGAGCCAAAATTTTATATGCAGTATAGAAGGCCCATGCAACACATTTTTTCCACTGAAACTATTGCCAGAAAAAAAGAGTTACACACAAATCAATTATTTGTGGGTATCTGTTTCCTTCTCTAATAAACTCAAGAATGGGTTCATTGATTGAAAAACTGTGAAACAATTTTATAGGAACTGACGGCCAATATTTATGCAAACTCCTTCATAAAGGATTTTAACCACATCAAACACTTCAGGAAGTTCTGATTAAAACCTTAGCTTGGCAGCTTGGAGTTCCCAGCAAACCATTCATTGCACAAATTCAAGGATTAATCTGTCGTCAATTCAATAGGGCGTCTAGTAGATATTCAATCGTATATTCAGAAATGCGGAAAATGTTAGTCGTGCTTTTGTTTATATTTTTTGTTTTAACAAAATCACACTGTTTTCAATTTTTCTAATAATAATAGCTTTAATGATGTACAGCATGTCACCGAGGCCTAAGGAATTAAAATAATCGTTTAACTGAAGTGATAGTGCCATCTGTGTATATCATATTCTGTTTATCATTTTCTAATTTTGTTTACGTAATAAATAACGTACCAATGAGCCAGTCTATATTCTAATGACGGGAACCAAATTCGGACAGCGAACAAGGGGTTTAACTAAAATACACAATGGATTTTTTCGGCGTTTCGGGTATTACGAAAATATATTTTACAAAACTGGCAAAACGTGTGCTTATTCATGAAAATATATAACATTTAAGATATAAAACAGATTAACTGATAAAAATGTACGTTTATTTTAAAATGTAGCACAAATGTTTGCATTAGTTTATTTTCAAGGATTCTGTTTTCTTTTGCCTCGATTTTTTATTACATTTAGTAATTGTGTACGTAAATTCCAGGCAAATATAAATCTTGCGTTTAATCATTTGGTTTAATCTTTAATAAACAAGTAAACAATGCGTAGTCGAGGGGTTACACCGCTCGATTAGAATGCGAGAGGTCTAGAGTCCAAATCCCAGCTAAGGCAACGCATTTTTTGATTGTTTAAACCAATTAAACATTGAATTGAATATCAGTGTTGTAATAAGCCTTATAGCCAGTTTACCACAGTTATAACACTGCAAACAGCATTGAGGGCACTATACAAAAACACATTGGTTTATAATCTCACAACTTTCACTTGTCTGACATTCTGAGACCCAAACAAATTCAGCACCCTTTTCTGCTTTGATTTTAACTTGTATTTGTTATCCACTTTTTTTTTGCTTCGACCAGGCCTTTCAATCTTTGTCGCAACAGACAAATATTTCAGAATTTCAAACATGGCATTACTACAGTAGACTCTACTTTTTCACAAAAATGCAACTTAATTATTATTATTAACAACGGGCAGACACCAAGAACATGGAGAAAAATTGATTAGTGCTTCGGATATTCAACTGTTATAGAGAACAATTGTCAAGGCTGATTTTGTATATTACCTGTGAAAGTAAACATCATTTGGCGACGTCTTTGGTGTGCAGCATCAACATTTAACTTGTTTATTATTTGTTGTAATAAACAAATGTTCACACCCCTTGATCATGTTAGCCAGTCAGAATCTATTATATTGAACTGGTAAAAATCAACCATTTAATCAGGGTGTTACATCAAGCCAATAAAATTCCCATTAACGCTCCCGAAGAACCAGCATCATAATCAGCTTTAACTAATTTTGTAGCTAGTCCGTGTTAACAATAAGGTGCTTTTCTAAACACAATGAAAGGTGTATTTTTTTCCTAAAAATTCATAAAATAAAGGTCTTATATTTGACACAAATCAGCCACCATAATATTTTTTATGTTATACATTATTACATTTATAATGTATAATTAAGGTAACGTTTTATTCTGAATTTAGCCAAGCGCTTCAATAAGTGTTGAAGATAAAATACCTTGTTGTCAAACTTTAAATGCTTAGATAAAGCAGGATTTATTGTAAATGCCTAAATATTTTGAAACTTTGAAATAAAATATAACGAAATAAATAATTAGAAATATTAATATCTGTAAAATATCTGAAAAAGTAATTGTTTTTAACTAAGTAAAGTAGGATTCATTGTAAATACCTAAATATTTTGAAACTTTGAAATAAAATAAAACGAAATAAATAATTAGAAATATTAATATCTGTAAAATATCTGAAAAAGTAATTGTTTTTAACTAAGTAAAGTAGGATTCATTGTAAATACCTAAATATTTTGAAACTTTGAAATAAAATAAAACGAAATAAATAATTAGAAATATTAATATCTGTAAAATATCTGAAAAAGTAATTGTTTTTAACTAAGTAAAGTAGGATTCATTGTAAATACCTAAATATTTTGAAACTTTGAAATTTAAATAAAACGAAATAAATGATAAGAAATATTAATATCTGTAAAATATCTGAAAACGTAATTGTTTTTAACTTGACTATTCGTTTATTTTAAAAGAAAATTGCTGGTGAATCGTGGAAACGAAGGATAGTGATAGGGATAGGCTGTACGGTATAAACTAGGGTCAAGAGAGGGTCAGATTGGCATAATGATAGCAAAAAGAGATAGTTCCTCAATTAACACAGTTTAAGTAATTCATCAGAGGGTGATTTTCGAAGAGAACTTTTATAAATATTGTAAAAAAATATTTTATAAGATAAAGCTATATACACAGAAGATAAATTAGTGCTAAATTTTAAAGCTTACGAAACTTTCAAACCAAGTTCACAAAAGATATAAATGTGACTTTCTTTACATTAAATGAATCATTTCATTTTTAAGAGTACAAACCGCTCGTGTAGGGTATTTTTTCTTCGTTGTTTAGTGATATCGTTTGGTGTAAATATAATGAATAACATGCAATATATGGTTGATACGGTGCATAAGGCTTATAATACATACAACGGCGTTTTACAATGATACCAGTAAAAATCAAGGCACTGAATGCGCTGAATTTGTTTGAGCCCCAAATAGTAAAATTCTTTTGTCATCTTGACATGACAGCCATTAACCCTGTTTATTTACAATCAACACATTTTCTCTTTTGGCAACAAGCATCATAACAAAGACTCTGAGTAAGTTACATATAAACCTGAATAAAGATAATTTTTGAATGTTTTCGATAATGTGTACGACATGTTCTTGAAGTTTGTGGTAGTGTGTAGAGGTGTATAAATACAAACAATCCGAGCAAGATAAACAGAATGTTCGTCAGTTCTAAAAATACCAGCTCAGTCCATTACAAGATTAACCAAGTAGACATATATAAACGCAATTGATTTACCAAATAATAACGAGTAAACGTATTATCTTCGTATGACTCAAAAACACAGCTAGTAAGATCGCTTATTTTAAATATGGAAATGAATTTAACCAGCGGGTTAGAAATTTGGTGCAAACTGTGTCATTTCTGATTCAGATATTAACATTCTTATAAAATAACCTCCTTGACCTAATGATTTGTTTACAAAGAAGTTTGTTGACTCCTGCATAATTGTATAAAAACAATTAAAACAAACAAATTGATGTGCATTTATTTCAATCATTCCATAAAGCTGACTGGAAATTTTGATTGTTTACATTTTTTCTGCATAATATGCATAAAAGATCTTTTATTTATGTGAATGCGCCCCCTAATTTATGTAGACGGACTACTTGTGACTTTTGCAAATGCATAGACTTCAGATTTATGCTAACATTATTCGATCGAGTCTGAACACAAGCACAAATAAAAATTATTGTCAAATACTATAATTTAACTGTTACATAACCGTATGTCATCTATTTTTTTTATTTCATTCTGACCTGGCGTTAAAAAGGCACTGACTGTCTTTGACCATAACTACACAACCGTCTGTACATGTAATGTAAATGCGTAACTGATGTATGCCTTTCCATCAGTATCATGACATATGAATAATGTAATGAAAATGTTTAATACTCATTAATTATGATGATAGATGGGAGCATTTTCTTTTAAATTAAGCTTTTTGTATATGCCGTTGTTATTGAAATGGAGTCCTGCATAGCAAGTGCATTACATAATTATACAACTTCTTTGCCAGAGAGCAAAGATGAACAGTTTCTTTTAATCTAAAATATAATAGGCCGCGGTCGACTAATAGTTTGCATTGAATCGAACGAGTTTCAGTTGTGGAACACTTCAAGATATTAAACTTAAATGACATTGTGACCAGACAGTGCGCAAACTGCATGTTTTGTTTCGATCGTTTGAGAGATGCCCAGTAAATACGATCGAATCATTCTGAACCTGGAAGTGATCGTTTTCATATACAACAATGTATTATCTTTTACAAGTTGTACAAAAACCACCATAGAACTATAAACATAGAATTGTTAGGATTTCTATTATGCTCTCATAGCTTTATAGAATTGTTCTACATATGTCACCTTTCATACAACGGCCAGATTCTTTATTTAATTACTTACGGGTTAATTTCCTGAAACTTAAATATAGAAGTAGGTACGTTTATATTTTAACCCTCGAAATCTGGCCATGAATTGTGCAAACAGATTTAATTTACAAACAAAACAATATATTCTGATATAAAGAATATTTGTCTGATATTTCTTAGTAATGCATTGTGCAATTACAAATTACAACACTATACACCAATCTTTCATCATCCAATCTTAGTCTTAAAGCTGCATGCCTCTTATTAGCCAAAATATACCATTTAAACATGGTAAAATGTTTTATAAGATTTTAAGAAAAGTAAACGGATAAATGATTCAAGTGATAGTTTATACCGGTATCATATGTGCAATTAATGACTGATTTTTGCAGTATTTATCACCATATTTCTACTGCGTTACTAACGCAGTAGGGTCTATTTTGCATATTTTGACCTCTTTTTGGTAATTAACGTGGATTATAAGTACCGATATACAATGTGTCAATTACTTTCTCCGTTCACGTCACAATATTGTACTTTGAAATACATTTTCAAAATTTTCGTGAACATAAGGATGAATCTGGAAGCGTGCTGCTTTAAAGACAAGATAAAACTAGACACAGATTAACAGCATAAGTTTGCTTGACTTTAAACACAGGCTGAAATAATTAAATGCAATTTTTAAAGCTCTACATATTTTACTAATTATTATTTCAAGTCTGAATGATAAGTCTTTCCTTTTTCTGCATGTTTATAATTTTATCAGATGATCTTAATTGACTATATAACCCGCCCGTTAGTCCGCACATCCACCCATCTGTAACATACATCAATCTTATTGCCAGTTTGTTTCCGTTTGGAAAACCAGGTTTATTCCTGAACATATTTGAAAACATTCAAACTTTCTTTCATGTAGTAGATGCAAGTACATATGACTTACACTCGAATTTTGAAACCAAAAGACGTGCTGTTAAGATTTATCTTAGTATATCTAAGATGAATTGAAATTACAAACAGGCAAATTAAACATCTTTTGATAAAAATCGTTGATAAAAGGTTATTCAACATCTGCTCATTTTCTGCTCGTTTTCAGTTGAAAAGCGAATCAGTCCAGATTGTTTCGGTTGAAATAGAAATAAGTCTCAAGGAAGAGTAAATATGCGTTATGTAAAATCTTTCAGTTTTACAGTGTACTAAAACAGCGTAATACAACACTGAATGCGCAAAACAATACCAGTTTGTAAACTCTGTTTGTCTTGCAGTCAATATATTTAAATTAATTCACTAGCACTATATTAACAATCTACTCTTTGTAATTTAAGAAATTATCCTAATTTTACACTTAAATATCTAAATTTACATAACTATCTGTTTATATATGTATTGTTCATAACCAAATACTCTTATTTTTTACTTATTGGAATGGAAGTTTGGTGGTTTGTTATTCTTTTGCCAGTGGGCTAATTCTACACATTGCCGAAGCCCAATTATATAAATTATGCAAGTGGATGTATAAGTGATCAAAACTTTTAATAATACGCACGCATGATGGTGTTATTATGACCTCTCTTTAGCCAAGGCTAGCTTTTAGAAAGTGTTATTTATTATTTATAACTAGAAATGTATAAGTTTTGATAAGCTAAGTGACAGTTTAGTTTCGATAATCAGACTTCAAACGCAGACTCATTTTAAATATGGTAATTTTATAGTCTGTTCTTATATGTCTCCGGCAACCACCAAAACTGCTGTGGGAATTCGATTTTTCTGAGGTATTTTCTCAGTTTTTACACTTTAATGATTAGAAATATTAAAAGAACAACAAAATGTATAAATCATTGACAGTACCCGTTTTGCAATTTGTTTTCTTGCCCCAATAAAATTTTCTTTGGCATTACATAGGCAAAGAACAAAGTATTTTCAAAAGTTAGCCGGGTGTCTTGTTGGTGCTCGGACACTGGATAGCGCCTAGCATAATTATAACGATATTTACCGTAGAGTACAATTATTTGGACTAACTGTAGGCAAATATAGAGTTAAAATCAGTCTCACGACTGGCGTTGGAGATAAAAACGATAAACATGAAAAAGTGGAATAAATTGCACACACATCATTGTAAACGTTCAATTAGTTATAGAATCTGATCATAGACTGTTAGCTGATTTCTCTAGAGTATCAATCAATATGGTGCCCCAAAACACGTCATTTCTTATATAACGAATGTTTGCAGAATGTTATAATCATCTAATACAAAGCGAAATAATGTAAATTGGATTTGTATGCAATGAATAAAATGTAATGCTTGTTTTAACAATTTAGAACAGAAATAGGCTGCACGACAGTAAGCACTGAATATATACATGTATTAATGTATCATTGAGACTTTTATTAACGAATTAGACCAATGTTACGTTTCTTAGTGTGCGTTCTCTCCGTAAATACACATTAACGGCCTCCGTAAATACACATTAACGGCCCTTAATTTGTTGTTTCGATTCAATCTACTCAATATTAGATTTTTTTCTTTAGGATTTTAGATGTAGTAGTTACCTTATAATTCCTCTTGCAATATCTAAAGGATGAGACATTATAGATTGTGTTCCATTTCCGTGCACACTACCTTCTTATACACTAATAGTAGCTAAAGTAAACCTGGGATTCGAACTCGAGACCTCTCACTCACTAAGCGAGCGCGTTACCACTGTACCACGGAGAAGTTATACACAGTATGGCTGAATAATATCAAGTCATTCTAAATTTAGAACTTCCATTGCATTCAGGTTTGTAATCCTTATTAATTTCGAGGTATTTTGTTCAGGGTAAACCTGTTGTTTAAAATTGAAGTAAACATTTAAGCGAAAATCCTCTCGCCCACACAGTCCGACATGTAGAATCTATATATTCCACTACTCGGTTTGTGTAGTATTCGGTAATCTACATGGCTAAAAATAGTATTTTCATTGATAAAATCATATTCATCCGCGTAATTTGTGATTGTGCATTTATTGACAATTCTTTAAGCCAACGCTATTGTTTAACTTTAAATGCGTTGTAATTTGTTGGATACTTGTAACAAAATAAAATATTTCTTTCTTTTAAATCGCTAGTTTTAAGCTGTTTTGAGAACTACTTGTTGTTAGGTTTGTCATAAACTTCTGTGTCAGAGATTGAATGTCCGCTTTGTATTTAGTTATTTTCGATCAGAAAATACAAGAAAGCAATATTAGAAATCTTCGACCATTCGGGAATTACTTTGCTTGAAAATTGATGCGCCTGTCTTTCACCATCTTTACGCAGTGATCTCCCCTGAATTTTTCGGCTTTAGTGTACATACAAAAGGGAAGTAACCGCTTCAAAAAAGTGGACTACTTTCGGCATTTGCAATTAAGAACATTAGACTCTGAAATTTCGCTACCATTATTTGTTTGGTCTGACGACCCAAACAAATAAAAAACTAACATGCATTTACTCCTTGATAAAGGTGTAGGACATTAGATCAAATCTTATTGCTTTTGTGGACACCGACAATAAAGTACTGATTAATACTCAGCAGGCATACTTGTTGTGATAAATTACAGCATGGTCTATGAATAGCTTTTCAGTGTTGCAGAAATGATGAGGCAAATATTTTAATTTTATTTGACTTACTTAAGTTGATTTACTGTCTATGTGATCAATTCAGTCAGACTATGTAAAATAAATATTTTTTAAAACAGGATCATCTAGTCGATAGTCAGACAAGTCTGCTTCTCGTGAATGAAGCTTTTAGAAAACCTCTACGCAGGACGTTGTCAAATTTCCATCTCCCACTTGTATGCTCCTATAGACGCAACAGCATTTCACCTGTCAGGGACTAATATTTCAATATTTTTTTCAAGATTCGAGATGTTTATCAGAAACACTCAGCTGATGCATTAGCATAAATACAGGAGCAACATATACACAAATAAATGAAATAATCAGTTCTAACTTGGTGGTAAAATCATTCAAATATGTTGCTCCGACATTAACTATCAAAGTTTCCAGTGCAATAAAAACTTTGTCAGGTTGTGGTTTCATGATGCTTTCTAACAACATACGTAAAAAAGTGATTTGAAATGAAATGATATGGCCTACACTTTATATATATTTTAGAATTGTAACAATAATATGTTCTATATCCTGTTAGATTAACATATATCTAGTTTTGTATCATGCATGTTATGTTATATTAGACCTGTTTTTGTTTGGGGTCCGCCTGGGCTCCTTGCCACTGGTTCTTGTTGATGGGTCGTATGGGGGTTGCGTTCATTGAACGCCGCCTTTCCTTGTTGATCTTGTTTATCATATTGTATATATACAGTTGAGTTCACACTAAAGGTTACACAAAGTGCACTAGGAGTGCACTAGATGTGCACTACTAGTGCACTACAAAGTGCACTATTAGTGCACTACTAGGACACTTTATAGTTCACTTTGTAGTGCACCAAACCTATTATATGTATTACGCAGTTACCTTTTATTTCAATGAATAGCAATTTGACTTTTACAAAAAGATAGATAAATATAGATATCTGTATAATAGTTTTTCATAATAAATTTGAAGTTGTGAATATTGGATTTTGTAAAATATGGCATAAAAAATAAGAACAATAATTTTTCATAGTCATTAATTTTACAGATTTTGTACTTTAATACCTAATTATTAGAATAAGTAAATATAAATAATTATAAATTTAATGTTGATAAGTGCATAAATAAACAAAATTAATTGATATTTAATATGATGTTATTTTATTATAATCTTGTAATAAAATATGAAACATTGAAATGCTAATAAAACAAATTTCAGTCTCTTTTTGTGTGTGTGGGGGGGGGAGGCAAATTTTACCAATAAGTTATTTTTGGTTGTTTTAGTTAAAGGTAATGATTTTAAGCATTAATAGCCTAAAATACATTAAAGAATAAATATGTTTATAATTGGCCAAAATTTTGTCAATTTTATCTCATTTATAATCTGTCTTATTCTGAAAATAAATATTTATATATAATGGTGGTATGTATGAAATGTGGATGAGGTATTGATATGTGTGTATTAAGTATTGATATGTACCTTTGGGACACTAGTATACTTTAACTGACATGGATATTAACAAAAAGATAAGAACATCTTTCAATTCCATTTTTTGAGACGACACCAATCTTTTTTTTCATGCATTGTAACATAATTATGAAATATGATTATTTTTATGAGTTTATTATAAAATGCAAAAATATTTCAGTTTTCTTTTTGTACAACTTGTAATGAAATTTATTTGCACCAACATCCAGAGAATGCAGAATTTACATTGCCTATTTATATTTATCATCTGCCTTTTGCCCTGAGGAGCTCTCTTATCAGCAGTGTCTATATTAAAACACCAATACACAGCAAGACTTTTTCTGCTCATGTATGATATTTTATTTTAAAAACAAACAGATCTGCATTAATGTGAAAAGATAGTTGCAAAAGTTTTATAATCATGTATTTATATATTTTGTCTCTTTAAAATATATTATCTTCTAAATGTGTTAAAACTGACAAGGCAAATTTGTCAAATCAATAATAGAAAAAATAACATTTCCCAGTTCAGAAACTAAAAGATGCTGCAAATTTTAATGCAGAATTGCAAGAAATGTGGATCAATAAGATTGGAAAATTCCTCTTCAAAGACAATAATGACAATAATATCTAACATGCGTTTATGCCATTATGATTATTTTTTAAATTTGATTATACAAAATTTATAGTCATTTATCTTGTCTTACATGCATTTTGAAGAGAAAAAACAGGAAATTTTAAATAAATGTTGCATACATCTGATTTTTGTTATTTACCCTGAGGCCCTCTTATCAGCAGGAGACCAGTGTAATGAAAACAGTTGCTCCCAGAAAACTACCAATACACAGCATGACTTGAGACTTTCCTCTTGTATAAAAGCATCCCCTTTATACATTCAATTTTTTATATAGAAATCTTGAATAAAGTTGTCAATTATATTTATTTCATGGAAAAAATTTAATTATTTATTCGTTAAAAAGTATGCAAGCATTTCATGGTTGAAAAACATAATATCACAGTATATGGATTGTTTTAAAATCAATGAATTAATATTCTCTTTCAATCTTGAACATGAAGAATTGCCTCTTAAGTTATATATTATTATGCAGAATGGGAAGAAATGTGGATAAATGGATAAATATAGAACATTCCGCTTTATAGACAATAATATATAATATGCATTTATGCCATTATGATTTGTTTATTTGATTATACAAACATTATGGTCATTTATCTATACGACTAACTGGCCTGAGTGCCAACGCCTGATGAATCCCAGGCTTATGTCTAACATGCATTTTGAGAAAACCAAGGAATTTCAATGCATACTTATAATATGCAAAATTGACTGCTTTTTGTTATTTACCCTGAGGCCCTCTTATCAGCAGGAGGGTGGTATAATGAAAACAGTCCCTCTCAGAAAATACCAATATACACATGACTTGAGATTTTCCTCTTCAATAAAAATATTCCCGTTTTACATTAAATTTTTAATATTGAACTACTGAATAAAGTTATCAAATTTATTTATTTTATGGATAATATTCTTTAAAACATATGCAAGCGTTACACAGTTGAATACTAAATTATCACAGTTTATTGTTTTAAAAATTGTCTTTCAATATTGAACATAAGGAATTGATATATTATAGAAATAATATTTTAGCTTAAATATAAACCTTTCCTTGATTTGTTTAAGCTTATGAAAAATAGTTTATGTTGTTGCAAACTAAATAACCTGGACCAGAATTATCACATTGATTTTCCCATTTGTACACTAGAAAAATTGAAAAACATGGCCATTGAAAAAAAAGCTTTAAAAACACTTATTTAATTATCCATTATGGAGCATATTTAAATTTAACCTTATCAATTCTATAAATTTGATTTTATAGGATATTAATTTACACTTACAGTTAAATACTTGTTCATAAAAATATGATTACAATAAATAAAAAAAAAATTTAAGCCATCAAAACCACCAAACCCGGACGGTCCCGAAACTGCTTAATTTAGTATTTTCTTTGTTCAGTGGTTGTCAGTCACTTTTTTATCAACAATAAGTGCATGTTTATTTTAAAATCAAGAAAATTAGCTTATTTCAACCTTCGTAAATGGTAATATTTTAATGTCTATTTCAAGAATGTTGACGTTGAAATTTGGGGGTCAAGAAAGCAATGCCTGACCTCATATACCAGCTATAATCATGTGCTGAGTGAATAATAGAATATCCAAAACTTCAGCATTTGTTGCTGACATATTGTATATCATGTTAAAAATCAAAACACCCATGGCAAGCTTTTATCTGAATTAAATCACGTCATGTGCATTCTGTCCGGACACATGGTACTGTCGTGTAGGCAATTTAGGTAATTTTGATACCGTCCTTGTCTCAGATATAATTAATCGTCAATAAAAACATAAATAAACAAACTAGTAACCTAGCTGAACTGCAGAGCGGTATAGATGGATACAGTAAATAAATTTCGCGAAAATAAGATCAAGCTACGACAATAAGATTAATTTTTAAAATAGCTAGTGCATTTATCTGTTTAAATAATTATGTTAATTATATATTTATGCATTCTTTGGATGATGTTACGGCAAATTAATATTTCAGAACCAATTTTAGCTTTAAAAAGTGCAGTTTGAGCCAAAACTACATATGTACAAAAATAGCTCAGTGTCGTGTGAGCGAAAATAAAATTGGGTTTACGAAATACAGACATTATTTTCATACAGATTATATTTTAGTATAGATTAATTTTCAATAGGATCTTATTTTCGTACATATAGTATTTCCATACAGGTTTTATTTTCAAATGAATATCAATTCATACAGGTTTTAATTGTTTTTACAGACCTTATTCTTGTGGAGATTATTTAATACATAATACATGTAGATATTATTTCCGTTATCTTATATTTGTATAAACATTATTTTCATACAGCTTTTTGGCTCAATAGTTCATTGTTTAGATCAGCATGTACTGTGCAATTGATGAAATAGCTGTAATGTTTAAACCTAGATTAATTCATTGTTGTATCCTGCTAATGGTATTGTCGTGTCAAAAATGCTAGCACATTTGACACCTCCCTAGGACCAGTTTAATGTTCGATTCTGATGATAAATGCTATTTAAAATAACTGTTGTTTGGACATTAGTTAATGAACGAAACATGCCGATTTGATGTAAATCACCAGATAATAGACGCCGTGCAGAATCTTAGGTCAATTTCAGGTCATTCATGTTTTATTTTGTTGGGGCAGAAAGCTCTGTACTGATAAGCCCCTAGAACAAGTTTAAGGAGAAATTATTTCACAATAATCATACATTAAAAGTTAAATTAAGCAGTAGTTATTAGCAAAATACATCTATCATGTTATGTATATTTGTGAATTATTTTGCCGTTGTTGTTGTTGGTGGTTTGTGTGTAAAAATAAAGGATAATTATGACCTATACTGTGTCGGTGTGACGACTAAAACCCAATCAAAAACAGTATGCATGACAAGTTTTATAACGTGACTAATTGTTTTGCCTCATCATCATTACTATGTTTCATGACATAATTGATTATGAAGTAACTGGTGGGTCCGGTAATTTTGTCATACCACATAGTAAACAAGCAATTATCATAGTATTGCAAGCAATCCATAAGTCCCCTACCGGTAAGAGCCCAAGCAACATTCTGAAGGGCCATTCACTTATGTTCCTATTTTAAGTTAATTTGTTGAAAAAGTTCTTTAAAAGTGATCACAGGAAACAGTTTTTATGTACAGACAGACGGACTGAAGGACACTCTAAAGTTATTTTTTAAACATCCCTGTTATCAAAATATATCATTTTTAAAATCCTATCATGATTGAAGAAGTTGGGGTAAAAATTACCAATTTCTCAAAAAAAAGTCTAAGTTCAAAAAGGGGCATAATTCTGGAAATAGTCTTGCTAGAGTATTGAACACTCACAAATGTTGAGTGACAATAAGAAACATTTATATGAAGTTTGAAGTAGATACATTTAGAAAAAGAAGTTATTAAAAAAAAACAATGTTTTTTTCATGAAAATTTTAAGTTCAAGGGAGGTAATTCTGATAAATTTTGTACTAGAGTTGTAAACCTTGCCACATATGATATGGTTGATGACAAGCAACTTATATTTAAAGTTTGAAGAAAATACCTTAAGAAATAAAGAACTTATAGTGAAAAAACTTAAAAACTAGAATAAGAAATCTTGAAATTCAGTCTATTTGTTGCCATAGCAACCAGAATTTTCAACATAGGAAGATAAGAAAAGGATGTGCATAATTTCCATACTGCCATCTACCCATATGTCAAGTTTCATAAACATATTTTCAGTACTTTTTGTGTTATCACTGGATCCAGGTTATGTGTAAAATTTGCCATATTTTCAGTCTATTTGTTGCCATAGCAACCAGAATTTTCAACATAGGAAGAAAAGAAAAAGACGTGCATAATCTCCATACTGCCATCTATCCATATATCAAGTTTCATAAAAATATTTTCAGTACTTTTTGCGTTATCGCGGGATCCAGTTTATGTGTAAAATTTGTCATATTTTCAGTCTATTTGTTGCCATAGCAACCAGAATTTTCAACATAGGAAGAAAAGAAAAAGACGTGCATAACCTCCATACTGCCATCTATCCATATATCAAGTTTCATTAAAATATTTTCAGTACTTTTTGCGTTATCGCGGGATCCAGTTTTGTGGACGGACGGAC